>NC_071093.1:3725000-3972500 GCF_027358695.1 Spea bombifrons | reverse complement strand
ACTCGTCCACCTCGACTGGCAAACTCTACTTTGGTGGCTCAGGGCTGGCATCGTTTTCTTACACCATGTGAGATGTAAGTGAATGAAACCCTACGGAGCGTCACGTGGCCCAGAAGACGATACGTACGGTTGAGGTTGAGGTCCCCGTAAGGCAGCGGTAGGAGAGGTGAATGGAGAGGGTGATGCGTGTATCGCAGTATAGGGTTTCTTCTGTATGTTTGTTCCACGGCTTCTCCGTTCAAACTGTTTTCCTATGAATTTAACAAAAAAAAATAAAATAAAGCGCATCAGGGTCCAAACTAAAGACAGAAACTCCAACATTTCAAAACAACGTGCTGCAGGGTAAGAGTACTTGCGTGTATAACACGTTCCGCAGCACCTATAACTCGTAGGCGCCAATCATTCGGAATGGAGCGGCGCTGGCAATTACCTTTATGTCTCTGATAAGCTGTTGAGTCGGGGTCTGTATGGGAGCTTTGCTGTCAATCACCCCCTGGATGGCGTTAGCCCACCTCATGGCTTCGTTGAGCAGCTTGGTGTAGAGTCTGTAAGAGTGTTTGCGACCGCAGACTATAATGTTCCAATAACCTGGGAGAATGGACATGGATTAACGATGAATACAGATGAAGAAGCATCAGACACCGGCACATTTCATTCGCGTCCGGCTACCTGTTTCCGCATGGGTCTTCTCATCCGGCTGCACCACCGAACAAAGGCTGTTGAGAACAAGCGTTCCGAGCTTGGACGCCATGCGTTCGGACGACTTGTAGTAATCTAGGGCGTTTCGGGTCAGCACAAACCAACGCCGCTTCAGTTTTAAGGACGCCATTTTATTGCTGTTCTGAACCTCCTTATGGAGCCAACCTATAAGTAGAGTGGAGTGCCACCAAGATAGGATTAGAGTAATAGCGATAGAAACAGATGACCTCCATCACTGTTGGGTTGCTAATTGTTACCGGAGCTACAGTGTTACCAAAAAATAGGTCTCACACTATAGGGTCAATCACAGAACTATATGCCAACTACCCTGAGCTGGGGCAGAGATATCCATGGCATGCATGGTTTTTGCAGCCTGGTGAAGATGACCTTATTATATCTGTGTATTGGGGGCCAACGCGAGCCTCTAAACACCCGGCAATTCCATTACCTCTCACGAGGAACTCCTGGCCGTCCACCTTGGCCTCTCCCCGAGGCTTCTGCAGCAGGGAGATCCAGTGGTGCATCTCCTCCGCGATATCCGTGTTACAGTGAATAACTCTGTTTGCCGTGATTATCACAAACGAGTTCGGCCTGAAAAAAAAAAAAAAAACATTAAAATTGTTTGCTAAACCCCAAGTCCGCAGATCAGCAAAATAAGAAAAAAATATAATGCAAAAATTATGTTTTTTTAGTTAATTTGGGAGTGAAATAAACAGCTTTATAACGTAAAGGAACAGACGGATTCCGGAAAGAATATATAAATACGGTAAATGAGACAGCCAGCGAGGTCGTACCTGTCGGGACAGTCCGAGGCGCAGACAGAGTCTATGAGACCCACATCCAGAGTCCCCTGCAGGAGTAAAAAAGAGAATATTTAAATCGGCGATCATTAAAACTTCTAATAATGTTGGATAAACCCCGGAAGGGAAAGGCTCTTCTCTCCCGTCAGAACCTCCCATGAACGTCTATTTCTTTTCTTTATTCCCCAGTGTCGGTTCTGATGGAGCCCTGGGTGAAGCCGTCAGATTAAACGGATGCAAAATGGATAGAAAGCTCTGTTTTGGCTGTTGAAACGAGGTTAAGCCCACAGTGAGTGGTTTGGAAGCCGCGATCCGGTGGAAGGTAGCACTCCGAGAAATTCAGAGTCCACGTTCCGTATTTCATTTAGGAAACGTTCCGGACTCACCACGGCGTTTTTGGGGTTGGCTTGCTCATCCCTCATTTCTCGCAGCTGCTGGGCGGTCGCGGTGTGGACTCTGCTGAGGACATTAAACCAGCCGCTGACACAAAAAAAAGGAGAGAAAAGAATTTTAATCGTTTTATCACCATCGTGTATACGCAGGTCAGATCACACATTAACTTCATGGTCTGGTTTTATATAAAGCACCAAAGAGTCAGCGAAACGCGTCAATGGAGAATCATGTCAAGCGGTTGTAGATCTAATCGGATGACTTCGTAAGCAACATCATGCATGACCGGCTCGGCGTATCGGGGAGACAATTATCCGCACCTCGCATCTTCTGGCGTCTCAGCCACAATGTGATACGTTCTTTCTTCCGTCACGACGTCCAACGCGTTTTCCTTCTCGTGAATGTCTATAATGGATCTGAAAAAACAGAAACGATTAGACGACAAAGTAAAAGGAAGGCTACACGGGACGTAGCAACTATCAAAACGATACAGCTGAGGGTCCTGACCGCTGTGACCATTCGTAGCGATAGACTTAAAATTACGTCCTTGCTTTGACCACTTACTTGGCCATCCTTATATCGATGGTCCCTCTCAAGCGTTCCTCACTATCATTCTCAAAGTACATGAGCTTGGACTCGCGCAGCACAAACCAGCGGCGTTTCCAATTGCGCCGCGACAGGGTGGACATCCCCCCTCCTTTCTTATAAAGCCAACCGGATTTCAGAGCCTCCTGCTTGGTGCGGAACCACATGAACGTCTCGTCCTTCAACACGCACCAGCGGCGTCTCCAGAGGTTCATGAGGCCACCGGCTGGAAGGACAAGAGCATCAGACACATGTCTGCATTGTATGTGGTTTCTTTGTTAAATACATTGTAACTCAACCATTGTGTAATGCTGGAACAATACTATAGTATTGTAGATTCAGGGGATGTTTTTGAGGTTCTAGAAGCAATCTACGCTAGTACAGCCAACTACAACCCATGTCTGTTAGAAATATTTACCAATGCGATAAACGCATTTTAGATTTTCCTAGTACAGATACTATCTCATTCACCGGCAGAAGGTAGAACAAAGTCTTGCCCTGAGGTTCAAACATATGCTTTGAGGCTGCACATTTTGAACCCTGTGGGGTAGAGGAGCCATACCTTTCATGTAGAGATAACTGTGGAAATATGGAGGACCCCCTCCGTTAAACAGAGTCACTCGACTGGTCATTAACTCTTCATCGGTGTCAATGTGACTGTCTGCTTCATCGTCGCTGTCCAAAAACTGCAATAAAAAAAAAAAATACAACGGTCTTTAAAGGTCAAAGAGTCCAAAACGACGTTCATCCTTCAGGCCCAGAAACCTACTAAACCCAGTGTGGATATTACATCAAAAGCGAGGTAGAGGGGCATAGGATCGTTTCCTGGTGGGCAATAAAGAAAAGACTTCTACTGGTTTGACTCGGCGCATACACTAGGCGCTCATCACATCTAGTAACTTCTGTAGACTCACCGAATCCAAACTCCCACACTGAGATCCAAAGCTGCCCGGCTTGGAGATCCTTAGAACCTCCTCATCTGTCAGATGACCATCGCTTAGGTTTGTTGTGTCCACAGAACCCGGTGGACCTTCCTCAAACTCTTCATGATCGTAGTCGGACTCCACGTCGGGAGGGTAGCTGTAAATGGGTTCCTGTGCCTCGTCGCTGTTGCTCAGCGTATCCGACACACAGTGATATATGCTTTCCGACTTCTGAGATAGGGCACTGTAAACGTCTTCACCCGATAAAGGTTCGCCCGGGGAATCGGGCGCACTGGTCCTACTCTGCTCATCGGGAAGTTCCGGTTGAATTTTCGCGTAGGTCTGTTCCTCGGAGCTCTCGCTGGATATTAGGTCAGCATCGTCCAGCAACATTGGAGGAGGAGGGGGAAAAGCTTCATCGTCTGCGTGAAACCCTTCATCCACCTCATCTTCAGCTAAAGGCGCCACCACGCTGCCCCCCATGTTGAGCGTCCCGTCAATTCCATTCTCCAAGCTTTGGGTGCTTTCATCCAAATTCCCGAAGTCCAGCAACTCTAGGAATTCCTGAGCCACCCGGGAGGCTTCCTTCTCCAGCTTGTGGATTTGTTCCTCCCGCTGCCGGGTCACCGCGTTGCGCGTGTCCACGCAAGTGATGGAGATACCATCCAGTTTTTGTTGTTGATTCAGCTTCTCAATCTCCTTCTCCAGCCGCAGGATCTCCTCCATTTGGCGTCTCTCCTCTTCTTGAAGAAGGTTTTCCAAGTTCCTAGCTTTCTCTTGCTCTTCCTGAGTTAAAACAAAACATTCAATCAAAGTAAACTCACAATAACTGTTCTTCTTATAGAACTTTTAATGTATGCAAAGTCTGTCAATGAAAACACGATGACCCCTTCTGACCCGGCTCAAGTTGCATTATCTCTTTGCGTCTCGGACACTGAAATATAATTGTCAGCTCCGAGGTCTTTGTGGTCCAGGGGGTCAGTACATCACCTGCAGAAAGTATCCCTACGATGATCCACAACCCATTAGACGCTACGATTCCGGAGCGATACAAAATTACTCTCATTGAAGTTGGGAAACCAACCTGAGCAGCCCGAAGCTCGGCCTCCAGTCTCTCTTGTTCCCTAGGACAAAGGGGAGACAAATAGTTGCGAACACGTAGATAAATATTTTAAGACGTAATCCTTGTTCTAGTATATACGTGCAGTTATATATTATTATTATTGGTTTCATATTCTAGCCCTAGATATATCTGATCTTTCTTTACCTTCTCTCTGCTTCTTCTTGTCTTTTTCTTTCCTCCTCAATCCTCCTCTGTTCTTCCAGCTCCTGCCTTCTCCTCTCCTCCTCCTCTTTCCTTCTCCGCTCTTCCTCTTCCCGCCGTTTCCGCTCTTCCTCCAGCATCTGCTGGAAAAGGAGCCGCGCGGCTCTGCCACGCCAGTGCTTCTGGAAGTGGACGGCGGATTTACGGAGGCGAAGGAACGCGGATCTCCAGTAATGCGCTCTATAGTTTTTCTGGATTGTGACTATCCACCCGCAGACCTGCTTATAGCGCTTCCTATGGAGGAGCGGAGAAGAACGCACGGTGTTAGTATCAGCTTTCAGATGGATTTGTCAGCGAGACCATTTTTTTCCAGGGCAGTTTGGGGCATTTTGCTTCATACGAAGTCACATTGCCGCATTCTAATGCAATCCTTACTCTGAATTAACTCTGTACTCCAGCACTCTAATAGTAAAATCTATTCTATTGAGTTTAGCTACGTTGTAACACGGGTGCTGTATTTAGTTTGTTTCTGACCCGGCACATTCTACAACAGAGCAGCGCGTTCTAATGGTGGTGTGACCGCAGCACTGCGCACGCTCGCACACTCTTATACTCAACGCTCCTCCCCGCACACAAAAGCCCATCTTTCCTTCCTCGATACCTCAAACTACTCCAGCATCCTGCACTCTCAACCTAAATATAGAGCGCTACTAAGAATAGAAAACGTAGCTGGACGTAACACCCCCCCCCCATCACATCCCGGCCAAATAAACATCCCCTCCAAACACCCCCATCATATGCCTTCCAAATAGACGACCCCCCCAACACCCCCCATCATATCCCTTCCAAATAAACATCCCCTCCAAACATCCCCATCACATCCCTTCCAAATAGACCCCCCCCCCAAACACCCCCATCACATGGCTTTAGCAAGGAAAATGAATTTTGGGACTCAGAATTTCGGATTATAATTAAGTTGAAGGTGAAAAAGAAGGGATGTTGGGGGGAGCGAGACGAGAGACCGAACTCTACTGGGATATAGAGGGGGGGGCATTAAAGGGCCAGAGATGGTAAATGAGATCTAGAAGAAGGGTATAGCTGTGGGACCCACCTGCAACTCCCTTAGCCCACCATATCTGAAGCCCACTCAAGGGTTAACGTGTAACTTTAGGGCCCACTGTACTAAATCCCATGACTGGTTGGGTGTGATAGGAGTTGCAGGTTTACCAGCAGGAAGGCAGCTGCCGTCCCAGGAGCGGCCCATACAGTAACCCGCATTGTGACCGTCCGAGGGCGAACGCCGGCTGCATCTGCTGGGAAGTCCAGAGACCGGACGGCAACAGGTGCAGATAATCTGGAGCTAAATAATAATTAACCAGCGTGCCAAACACCCCCCCCCCCCGCGTGGATAGGGTTAAACTATTGTATGCTATAACACGTTAAAAACAGTGCTTTCCTGTCTCTGTTCTCGCACATCCTCCTCCCGGATTCAGGGACTCGGGGCAGCAATGCGGCTCCGTCCCTTGACAACTCAATCTTTATCGGCTGCCCCCTAACAGAGACCACGTCTTCACCTTGGGGCGTTAAGGCCCACGTCGGCTAAACAGTGCTCTTCTATTCGAGTGTCAAGAGAATTTGTTATGGTGTTCCAAGAACAAAAAACCCCAATCAGGAACAAGAATTAGGTTAATTCAGGTCCTCAGATTACTGTAAATTGCAACTCCCATCATGCACAGCTGAATAGGGTGAGAGTTGTACACAGAACCCCAAGCTATACAAGCTGCTTTGCAGATAATTCCCATCACGCTCAACCAGCCATACGGTGACTGAGCATTCTGGGACGAGCAGCACGTATTCTGACACCAGTAGTCATGCCCGCTGCTGGTTCTACATGATGGGAGTTGTAGTCCACATGTGTTAAATGTAACATCAGAGTAAGAAATCAGGGTTACCTTGCGATGTATCCTTGGACGTGCGCTTGGATCACCAAAGCTGCTCTCTTGAGTTCCTGGTCACGGCTTTTTTCGAGCTTCTGCTCCAAAGCTTCTTTGAGGAACACCTGCGGGCGAGGAATAAAGTCCGTTCACGGAGGTGGCGATAGCCCGGTGACAGGTGGCACGCCGCGCATCAGACAGACAGAGCCCCTTTCTTGACGGCGGGACAAGCACAATGTAGTTATGTCTGAACGCATCCAGCATCTGTCGCTCCCTCTAGTACCAGCCTCCCGGCCGTAGAGAGAGCCAAGAGCTCGGCGCGGGGAGGAGAGTGGGGAGAGGAGGCGTGGGGGAGAGGAGGTGTGGGGGAGAGACCCACACAGAGGAGTCTGAAGCGAGACACCACCGACACTCACAAGAGAAAGAGACAATGCAGGGACAGAGACCGGTCAGAGCCAGAATGAGAGAGCCAGGAGCAGAGAGGAACCCGAGAGACTGCAGAAACTGGGGGGGAAATATACAGATTTCATTATGCATTATACAGGGCTAGCCCTTCCCACGGGGGTAAACTCACCAGACCGGCCCTTCATAATTCAGAATGAACGCACGAGATACAATGTAACAACAATCAGAGTGCGCGGGACCACAGATACAGAATATACTAAGAGGGGACAGACGGGGTAGAGAATATTCATAGAGAGAAAAAAGGAAGTAAATATCTTATTAAACGCTAAAATAAGGAGATATCAAAATAATTTAACCCCTGCATGAATCTAATGCAGGGGCTTCTACGGAGGAGCCGCGGACAAACAAAACAAACATAAAAATCACAGACACGACATAAAAGAACCCAAGAGGATGGGCAGACGGGACAGAAAAACGGACACCCAAGAGACCCCGCAGAGGGCTCTGCCCGTCACCCTCATTACCCCGCTCGCCGCTCGCAGTCCCGGGCAGTAAGAATGAACGCAACGGTTTTATTTCCTAAAGAAACAAAGAATCCCCCGACTCCCCCGGCTTCCTTCCAGAAGCCGTTCCTTCCGTTTACAAACAATCAGCGGGAGAGAAAGCGCACGCAGCCAAGTTAGAGAGTCGCCGGAGGCGCTGGGCGAGCGAGGGCTGCAGCGGAGTATTATTAGACAGCAAGAACGATGCGGGAACACTCTTAGAATGCGCGAGTAGACCGTATTCAATGAAGTGTACGCTGTAGGAGTGTTTTGCTCTTTTGGGGGTAAATATATAGGATGCTGAATTTTAACATTTTTGGTAAATTTATGCCTGGACAATTCACCAGCTGGGGGCGAGACTCCAAATATTAACCAACGCCGTTAAGCGTCCATCTCAAAGATTCCATTCCAGTTACTCTCTAATGGTGGCAAGAGGAAGACCAAAGAAAAATGGAAAAAGAGGGGGGAAAAGAAATAAAGGGGAAAAAAGGAGGGGGGGAGCAAAAGGAGGAAAAAAGAGAAAGAAAAATAAAGGGAATAAAGAGAAAAGGAAAGAGGAGGAAAAACGAGCAGATTAGCGCTGGCGAGACAGATCTGCGATCGCAGCACCTATTGCAGTCAGAAGAGAGCGGTGTACACTTTTTGGCTTTAGAATCGGACGGCACTCAGAATTGTGTCTAACGGCGAAGGGAATTAGTAAGCTGACGAGCCGACAGCGCAATCCACGTTAAAATCAACATGAACTGCGATAACGGTGGCCGTTCTTACAGAGAAGCCTTTCACAAAGCGGGGGGGGGGGCCTCTAACCTTGAACAAAACAAAAGGGACTTTGTTTCCCGGTCTCTGCCCCGAGGCACTTAGCTTTTGACACCATCCACGAGCCCCGTGACACACAGCATGAGTGCTCTCTCTATTATTCCCCGGCATGACCCCCCCCGCGAGGGGGAGACCCGCGGGACTCGGCTCTGTTCCCCGTCACACTCCATATCCATCCGATGTCACCAAGCCGGGCGCTCGCGTTCCTCACGTGTGACCCATGGAATTCCACCACTCCATCTCGCCCACCAAGAGATGCCGACGTGCGGAGTGCGCCTCGCTCGCGGAGGTCTAACATCACCAAGAAGCCGGCAACAGAAAGCTTTCTTTTGCCTTTTTCCCCCACTTTGCTGACATCTTTTCCTCACTTTTTTTCTTTTATTTTCCTTGCCTGCCTTTTACATTTTTTATCCTCTAACTTCTATTGTGACCCCCAATACACACACACACACACATATTCACCAATACATATACACACACGCACACACACACACACATACACACATACACACACACACCCTCGCTGTACTACGTGCCGGAAATGACATCACTCCTTGCCAGGCAGCGTCGGTGAGGGAGGGTGATTGCCGCACATTAGATCGCCGCTTGGTGGATCAGAGATACCTCACTTGTACAACACCAACTGGGCATGAAAGCGACAAACACTAAAGTATTATTAGTAAGGATGGCGTCCTCACCTTGGTCTTTCCGAGCTGCCACTCCTTCTTACTGCCATCGTAAGACTGCAGGAACGCAGCGCACGTCGCCCGAGGGTCGCCTTCACCTTTAATACTCCTTAGAAGCATCTTATACCTGCAAACACGTCGGGGTCAATAATAATGAAAACGGTACTTTATTATTAAAAAAAAAAGGTTAGGGAATCATTTATGGGGATTATGCAGCTCGCTACCACGTATCGGGGAATCTATCACTAAGATCCGAGAGCGGCCCTACGCATCGGGATATTCACTAAAAGGTTCAGAGGAGCCGAATTCAGTCCTCCTCGCACGGGAAAGTCAGATTCCGTGAGCCGTTCGGAACTCAGACGTCGGGTGTTTGTCCCGTATGTTCGTTTCTCGGGTTGAGTTCACGCGTATGATCGCGTGCCAACCACGGAAACACGGGCACGCCACGGACCTCACCTGCTCATAAAATCCTGGTACTGCCTGCGTACCGGGAACCCCGCTCTGCGAATCTTCACCGTCTCCAGCATCCCCGAATATCGCAGCTGGTTTAAAACCACGTCCGGGCTAAACGTGTTCGGGAGCTGAAAGAGAAATAATCGATGAATCAAAGGGTTAAATTTACTCCAGCACCTGGCTTCAGACCCAAAACACGAAAGACGGACAAAGATTTCGAGAACCTCAGAAATTATAGAAAATAAAGGGGTTCTAGATTTTTAGTATCGATTTGGGGGGGGTTGTTACTAAATGTAGATAAACAAACAAAATCTCAATCTCTCTATTTCTTTACACGATTCCTGCCCGGGGGGCGCAGAGGATGACGTCTCAGCGGGTCGTACTCACCTTGTCGGTGTTGGGTTTTATGCAGCGGATGAAGAAAGGGTTGGAAGTGCTGAGCATGGCCATGAGGGAGTGCAGAGACTCCTAGACAAAAAAAGAAGAAGAAAAAGTGCATTATTAGGCAACGAATGGCAAGACTTTACATTTAGGCACTAAGGGCAGTAAGTACCAGGAGCCATTGTGGTGCAGTAATAAAGAACATCCTATTTGGCCCAGAACTGACCCCAAAAATACATCAACTACCCAACGGGTTACACATTTAATCCTGAAGGACCTGAGAGATGGGCTCGATATAAATTCAGAACAATAAAGAAAAGTTCTAAACTTTGAATATGGGGGTGGGGGGGTACATCTTACAGGTCGTCAATGCTGGGGGGGGTTCTTTTACGTCACACATACCCTGAACTGGGAGCTGACAGTCGGCTTCTTGCGTTGGGTTCCCATTTTCAGAGTTTCCTCGCCGCTTCTGCTGCAAACTTTTTCAAACAGATCGTAGATAAAATCCAGCCTGAAACAGAGATTTTAAGTTAAATTGATGAAGCTTTGAATGCTTGATGCGCGACGCGACATTCGTATTTTATACAGTAACGTTATGAGGTTTTGGGTTGCAGGATACTTTGTAGCCGACCTCATGTGAGGTCCTCCTATGGAGTCCTGACGTCAGGCCATTTTACACTTGAAAACAATTAAATGTAAAAAGGGCTGGATAACAACCTTTCAGCAGCAAAATATTCATGTTTGTTTGTTTTTTGTGTTTTTTAATAAAAGAAACTTGGCTATTGTTATACACTGTTACAATGTAACAGAACCGCGTTACCTGCTATCTCGTAACATGTTGAGAATGTCATCCCTGAATGTGTCTCGATTCTTTTCCAGAAACCCCCGTATATCATACGTGACCTAGAATGAAAACAGAGATCCCGAGTCAGAGTATTATCGCTAGCGACCGAAATAAACTCCTTCCTTACACAAAACCCCACATCCCACGAAAAAGAAATCCCAATGCACCGTGTAAAAAGCTTAACGCTTAACACAATCTGATAATCAAGAATTACTGCCTGCCGGTCTTCCAGCTGCCGAAGGATAAAACGCATCATTGCGGCGCTGCATGATGAGCATTGCAGTCCTCGGAGGCTGAAACGGTCTCTTTAAGCTGCCAGTAAGCTTGTCTTAATAAGCCGTCTTCCATTACTATATAATCTAGAGTCCCCCGATAATAATACATACGTCGTAGCCCAGCTCATGAGATCATTTCAACACAGCGTCTGAGAACAAACATCTGCTATAGAAGATACAGGGCGGGGGTTCTGTGTATCCGGGACTCACCTCGCCGGCATAATGCTTGATTCCAAATTGGTTCTCGGTCACGCGAGGCTTCACATAATGCGGGTTATTCTGGAGCACAGATACAAAAAAATAGGAAATTCAGTTTTCTCTAAAGTTAAGATGGTTCTGCCTATAGTGTACCCTAAACCGGGTCTCTACCAAACACACACTATGGTTCAAACGTTTGGGGTCACTGAGCTGTTTTTATGGAAAACAAGGAAATTTCTGGCTGTAACATAATTACAAAAGGGTTTTCTAACCATCAATCAGCCTTTTAAACTTAAACTTGGATCAGCGAACACAACGTGCCATTGGAAGACAGGAGTGATGGGAGTGATAAAGGGCCATTGGAAGACAGGAGTGATGGGAGTGATAAAGGGCCATTGGAAGACAGGAGTGATGGGAGTGATAAAGGGCCATTGGAACACAGGAGTGATGGGAGTGATAAAGGGCCATTGGAAGACAGGAGTGATGGGAGTGATAAAGGGCCATTGGAAGACAGGAGTGATGGGAGTGATAAAGGGCCATTGGAACCTAGGAGTGATGGGAGTGATAAAGGGCCATTGGAACACGGGAGTGATGGGAGTGATAAAGGGCCATTGGAACACAGGAGTGATGGGAGTGATATAGGAGTGATGGGAGTGATAAAGGGCCTCTGTACACCCATGGAGCGATTCCATTAAAAAACAGCTATATTAAATCAATAACGTTACTCACGGCGTGCTGGGCATGGAGCTTCTCAAGCAATGTGAAGTCTGTGCCTTTTGGAAAACGGCTTTCTTCGTTGATCAGAGCCAACAGCCCCAATTTCTACAGACGGACGTAGAAACAGAAGATCAATATTATATATATATAACTTCACCCCGACTCAACCATCCATCCTGAAAAACCAGCAAAAAAACAAAACACTTTACCTTCTCTACAAGGTCCAGGCACTCTGCGTTGTCCATCCAGTCAATAGCTTCCCATTGAATTCCCTCCCTGAATGAGAAAGATATATTATGACATCACATGGGACTGCTGTAATAGCACATTATGCCATGTATAGTTTTATTTACTTTTATTTATTATTATTAGTTTTGTTTCTTAGTGAAGTTCAGGAGTGGAAGGACTGAGCACCATGACAAAAATATAGCCATACCTGGGGTCTCTCTGGGTTTTACCCGGAGACTGCGGGGCACCAGTAGCTTTCTATGGGACCACCGGCCAACGTCAACAGGACCACCTACCCATATTCCGAAAAAGGAAAGGCTCTCGGCAGCCGGAGCCTGGAAGTTCCCAGGTATGGCCTACTTTTGTCAAAGTCATTGAAACAATCCTTCATGGCAGGTGGATGTAATAAAACCTCACAGATCAGCTGGACCTTTTTGGAGATCCAGATCACCTGCCTCGTCTACAATCAGACCGTTCAGCTGTCCGCTCGAGACAAAAAACAACCAAAACGAATACACAACTCGCTTGCTTGTTCTTCCTCCCCAACGCTCACCTGTTGTATTCCAGCTGCTCCAAGGAGAAGATGTGTTTGTTGAAATACTCCTGCAGTTTCTCATTGGCGTAGTTAATGTTAAACTGTTCAAACCGATTCACCTAAATACAGCAACAGAAAAAATATCAGAACATTTTGGGGGTCTTCCGACGAAGATCCCACCAACGATAATCGGTTTGTAAGCCCCCCCCCCCGGTACGCAAAAGCCGGAATGTACAATACCTGAAAGTTCTCAAAGCCAAAAATATCCAGAATGCCGACAGACTTAAAGTTGTCTTTCCCTTTGATCCGAGAATTTATCTTCCCCAGGAGCCAGGAGAAGCACTGGGCGTACAGCGCCATGGCAAGCGAGTCTCTGGAGTCTGTAGCCTGGGACAGAAAATGCATGCGATTGAAATACGGCCGCCAACGGCTCAGCTCAGCGTTGCGTTTGAGCGCGGAAAAGATCACGCGACTGACGACGGCGACCTCCAGGTCTATACATAAAGGGAGTTTATTGGGGGGAAAAATGAGAGGAAACCAGGTTTTTGTCAATGCTGATCTACATCATGGTATACGGCGCTAGGAGGGGTTGTTGCCGCCCGCGTGGTGCTAGGAGGGGTTGTTGTTGCCGCGCGCGGCGCTGGGTTTATGCTCAAGGAGCAAGATATTTTTTCCTTGGACGCCCCCTTTAATTAGAGTAATTCTGCCATTTATTCGCTCTAACGCCACATTGATCAAGGTACTCGATCTCTTCCCGATACATTGTATCATGCGGACCTCGCACTTTACAGTAGCCTTAGAAACAATGAATTGATCTTAAAGTAAATAAGTGACCATTAATGGCCCAGTTTCCAAGCTTCCTCACCTGCTCCACAGTCAGAGGGGAACTAATCTCTTCCCCTCGCAGGATCATCGATCGTTGGGTCAGGACCTCAGAAAGCTGGAAGGAATCCAAGCCCAATAGGTCGGCGGCATCACCGAGAACTTAAGAAGAAAGACATGAAAACCGAGACTGGAGAGAAGCACGAGAACTTTACAGGAATGAGATCATCCAATACTTTAATCAATGAGAAATTGATTTCCCTACTCCAACAAAATAAAACAAAAACTAAAATAAAAAGTGAACATCTGAAAGAGAAACTTTATATTAATCATGAGGTCATAAAAATAGCGTACTTGTGTTTATAGTAACGCTATATAACCATTTATAGGATGACACAAAGATGGTTTTTAATTGCATTTATGTGTTACAGGAACAGTTACATTTAAAATCATTTCGAGAAAGAAAATACTCGTGTTACTGGATTGTGGGGGGTCTTAAAAAAAAAGAAAAGAAAAGAAATAAAAAACCCTGCGGGGAAAAAGCACTTTTACCAGCCGCAGATGTACTCTGAATATACCTTGTAAACCAGATACAATAAATCCCATTGTGTAGCAACAAACCAACACATATTTTATACAATTATACGGATTCTTAAAGATCTTTTTTTTTTTTTTTTTTTTTTTTTTTTTTAAATCAGGCTCTATCCCCTCTAATGACATCATTAATATTATTAAAACAGACCGTATGTTTTGCTGAATGCTATATTTATGACTGCATGCCTAAGACTCATTATGTACGTTTATGTTGTTTATAGGTTATATGTTTTATGGAGAATAATAAATACGATTCAAAGCAAAAAAAGAATGACATGAAGGTGTAGTTCGCTCAGAGGAACAGCAGGGGGCAGTGGTCGCGCAGTGACATACGACTGGTGCAATTAATGCTTTGCATTTATGGGAAGTCTGCAGCCTGAGGATATCTCAGAGGAGGTTAGGAGAGTAACGGCTCTGACCTTTAAAGAGTTAATATCTGCGAACGCGTTCAGCGCCGGGCCGCGTAGTCCAGCTGGGAGCTCTGCTGAAGATTTCCCAGTTCGGGATTACCTGCTTTAGTTGTGATCTGCGCCCCGCCGGCCGTCATAAACTCGAGATTTCCCAGCTGCAGGATCCCAGAGAGAAGTTTCCACACTTCCCGGATCTCCTCCTCGTTAAAATCCATCACGTGGAGCGCGGTCTGCGGGCAAAAAGGCAGAGAATGACATCAGGACCCCTTCTTAACTACTACTAATTACTCGTTATGTAACGTTTACCCATTGTACAGCGCTGCGGAATATGAGGTCGCTATATAATAATAATAATAATAATAATATAGTTGAAAGTAAGTCTTCGGGGGCCAGCGTATGAAGAGATGTAGGGTCACATAACGTTTTTGGAGCCTTTGAAGTCCCGAAGGCTTATGCGACTCTCCATGTTTTTTTTGAGTTGGCCCAATAATTGGCATCGACTTCAACCGACGGCTCCGTCACCCCTGGGCCAATTTGGCTAAATCCATTTTTACCCGAGTGTTATAAGAGAGGAAACCTATTTCTCCGGTTCTCAGATCTTATTTCATGAGGCTTCATCCTAAATTTAAATGTTAAACAATGTATCGTGATGAATCAGAGACAGACCGACCAGCCGGAGGTAAAGACCGGGGCAGGACTCACCATGACCTTCTGATACATGTCCTTGTCGTTGAGTCCGTCCGCGGTCACGCAGCCCGAGGTGCTGAGATACTGGTATCCGTGAGTATCGGAGAGACAAAGGGATTCTAGAAGAAGAAGAAAAAGAACTCATGAAGTCTTGGTATTAGAACTCCCCGGGTTTGGTGTTCATCGTTACATTCCGCAGCTACACCGGTAACATCTGATCCACGAGAAGCTCCGAGGGCTGCCTTCCTCAAGCGTAACATTGTAATCGTCCACCACCAAGCGCCAGCGCCATCACTAGGGTCGGTGTCTGCCAGTGCGGTGACTCACGGCTTCACCCCCGCGGACCACGTCCAGTGCCAGACCATACGGAGCGCGCGGACGTCATTGCATCGCGTCCGCTCTGATCGGTCCTGCTGCCGTGAGAGCGTAAATCTCTGATTGTGGGACAGAGTCCCAGAAGGAGGAAAGCAAGTTCTGCGCTGATGGCGTCACCCGGCGCATTCCGCACCCCGTCGCGCCCCCCCCGGCCGGTGATGGTAATGGGACCCTGAAAAGGGCATAACGCCAGCCATCGGATTTTTTGGATTTACCAAAGTAGATGCATGTTATCCAACGCTGGAAACCTTGCGATCGCGCGGCCGTTGCAGTCTACGCCAAACGACGGCAGAAAATAACGCCTTACCCCGGTCTTCCTTGCTGGATCCGGAGAGCAGAGCGTAGAATATGTGATAATTCCTCTCCCCGGGGCTCTGACGAGTGACGCGAGTCTAGAACACAAAAGGGAGGTGTGAGGAAGAGTCTGCGCATGCTGAACAAGTTACAGGTGATCTAGTTAGTCCAACGATTAAAAAATAAGATGAATCTTACACATTAAGTTACTATTCATGGGTATAAACTGCATATTACAAGAAGCCCCCCCCCAGGAAGATCCAATGCGATAACTCACCTTTTCCAACAAATCTGAGAGTCACTGAGTTAAGGAAAAAGCTTTTTTTTTTTTTTTTTTTTTATAAAAAAAAATAAATTTATTTAAAAAAAAAAAATTCCTGCAGTCTATTTAAAGGTGATCTGAAACACAAAACATATAACAGATGCATTAAGTAATTTCTCTTCCTCTTTGAGTTTCCGGATTATCAGAGGTGAGGGGCATCCGTCTGTACGTTCAGGTTATTTAGTTCCTAGTTTGTGGTCAAATATCGAGAGCTTCCTCAAACTCAAAGGGGAAGCGTCACCTTCGCAACGCGTCGGCAGAATTAAATTCATTTAACAAAGCGACCCATGGCTTGTGCTTTAGGTTTTAACACGAACGTGCGCGGCCGCGTCGGCCCCTGAGCAGAACATTCGACGTTCGATATTCGATATTAAGGCAATGCTAATGAAGTCCTCCTTATGCTAATGAAGTCCTCCTTATGCTAATGAAGTCCCCCATATGCTAATGAAGTCCTCTTTATGCTAATGACATTTTTCGCTACAATAAACGAAGTGTTCTCGACCCCGGTGCGGTTTTGGTGATAAGGATACAATCCACCACTCGGCCTCCCTGTATGTGGCCCTGCTGGGAAAAGTGAAGTTGGATAAATTTCCCGAAGCGGCTGGAGTTATTGTTATACACGGTCTTGGCGTTTCCAAAAGCCTCAAGGATCGGGCTGCGGGGAGAAGACATGAATAAGAATTCAATCAGAAGGTCACCCAGGAACTGGGAAACGTCAGGGCATGCGCGGATAATACTCTCCGGAGAAACACCAAGAGTCCCGCGGAGATATCGCGCATCCCTCACCTGCTCTCCATGATGGCTTCCTCCACGTGGGTCTCCTTGCAGCCGCCTTCCGCGGAGGTCTGGCTCATCGACGACAGGAATTTAAGCAGCAGTTTGGTGCTTTCTGTTTTTCCAGCTCCGCTTTCACCGCTGTAAACAAACAAACAAAACAAACAAAAAGTCAGCAAAATGCTCTTTTACGTCCCATTTCACCCCAAACGCACCAGGAGCTACATGCGCGTCGAGAGTAACGCTAGACAATACGCAAATGTCCGAAGGTTTGGCGTCACTCAGCTGTTTTCATGGAAAACAAGGACATTTCTGGCTGTAACATAATTACAAAAAGGCCTTCCAACAATCAGTTAGCCTTTTAAACGTAAACTTGGATCAGCGAACACAACGTGCCATTGGAACACAGGAGTGATGGGAGTGATAAAGGGCCATTGGAGCACAGGAGTGATGGGAGTGATAAAGGGCCATTGGAACACAGGAGTGATGGGAGTGATAAAGGGCCATTGGAACACAGGAGTGATGGGAGTGATAAAGGGCCATTGGAACCCAGGAGTGATGCGAGTGATAAAGGGCCATTGGAACACAGGAGTGATGGGAGTGATAAAGGGCCATTGGAGCACAGGAGTGATGGGAGTGATAAAGGACCATTGGAACACAGGAGTGATGGGAGTGATAAAGGGCCTCTGTACACCTATGAAGAGATTCCATTAAAAATCAGCCGCTTCCAGCATTTACAACATTCCGTCTGCACTGGATTTCTGATCCATTTCATGTTTTAAGGGACAAAAATGTGCTTTTCTTAGTGACCCCAAACTTTTGAACCGTAGTGTATATTTAAAGGTTTAGATTCGAACGCAGGTAATCGGTATGTAGTTAACCCTTTCAACGCCAGCCAGGGGAGCAACACATTAATAGGCTACCTCCGGCGCCTCGTGACGGGCATTCTAAATAGAAGCCTTGAATCTTTTATGAAGTAAAGACAGAGAAGCCACGTGTTCTGCGTTTTATATGTGGAGTTGCCGCGCTGCCACCTGGGGATTTATTATTCGCACAGAAGTCTCAGGAAGCGGAGCCTTTATTGTGAACCTTTTCAGACTTCCTTTAACAACACAATACAAAAAGGTCAATTAATAGTCCAGGGGCTGCACCGTTACATTACACCACATTAACGCCATACACAAATTCTTACACCCACTGGCACAGGGCTAAAAAGTGCGGGTCTTCAGCCATCGTTGGAATATCTCTCTGCATGAGGATGATGGGAGTTGTAGTCCCACAAACGGATGCCCACGGGCGACAGCGGTATAGAGTCTCACCTAATGAGGACACACTGGCTGTCGTGTCTCTTCCACAGGCAGCGGTAGCATTCGTTGGCGATGGCGAATATATGCGGCGGCAGCTCCCCCAAGTGGTGCCGGCTATAAAGATCCACGGCTTCCTCGTCGTACAAACCAGCTATGGGCTTATAGGGGTTAACAGACGCCAAGATGGAGCCTATGTTTGTCTGGAAGAAAAGTCAGTTGCGGTGAAAAAGAATTGTTACTTTTGAATTGAAACTTCATAATTATAAACGTTTTAATGGATTGGTGTACAAAGAAGAACATGTACAGCACCGTTCAAAAGTTTGAGGTCACTTAAAAATCCAGCGCAGACGGGGTTAATGTTGTAAATGATTATTGTAGCTGGAAACTGCTGATTTTTAATGAAATCTCTTCATAGGCGTACAGAGGCCCTTTATCACTCCCATCACTCCTGTGTCCCAATGGCCCTTTATCACTCCCATCACTCCTGGGTTCCAGTGGCCCTTTATCACTCCCATCACTCCTGGGTTCCAGTGGCCCTTTATCACTCCCATCACTCCTGGGTTCCAGTGGCACGTTGTGTTCGCTGATCCAAGTTTCAAACTAATTCATCATTAGAAAACCCGTTTGCAATGATGTTACAGCCAGAAATTTACTTGGTTTCCATGAAAACAGCTGTGACCCCAAACTTTTGAGCGGTTGTGTATCTCACATATAGCTATTGGGCATTCTGTTGTGCCATACGGCTATATGTTGGTGTCCAGAGAAAAAAATAAATAAAAAAGACAAAAACGAGACTAGGAATAACACAGAGATCTTTTGCACCTTCTTGTTATACCGCAAGAGCCAGCGTGCTGAAGCTGCGGTCAAAGCAAACGGTCACCATTGCCAAGATGCTGGGAGGTGGGGGTGTTAATACCCCCAAATATATGCTACTGTATCGCAAGGAAGCGTAATTCAGAACAAAAGCTGTACAAACTTATTACAGGAAGATCACGTTCTGTGTCTGCTTACAATACTCAATAAACGGCTTAACGGAGCGCACGTGTGAGAGAGTATATTATATATATATATATACACACACACACACATATATATATACACACACACACATATATATACACACACACACACACACACACACGTTACGGTAAACGGTATCGGCAGGAAACAAGCGGTTACTTACATAGATCAGGTCGTTCCGGTATCGCACGTGCAGGTTGAGCATTATGGCGGCCTCGTGCAGGTCGGAGAGCAGGGACATGTCCTCCACGCCATCTCTGCTGCTCCGGTGCATCGGGAGGACGTTCTCCCGGGAGAGGGAAGAGCGAGGGTGAGCGAACTCCTGAAGACACAAGAGAATCGCGTTATAGTCCTTGGGTCCTTCGCGGACGCCTCATAGACCACCTTCAAGGCGGCCCACAAAAAGAAATCAAAAATCCGATGAGAAGCAGACGTTAAAGAGACAGACGGTGACCACTTATAGACAACGAGAAATAAGATTATTTACAACATTCACCAAACCATCGCTTAAGGCTCTATTGCAGATATTTGAATATAAGAACCGGTGACTTCTATAAATCTTGCCGCGTTCCCCATTCCCGTCGATGGACGATTTTCATCGCTCGCGGTCCATTTGCCGATAATAGTAAAAAGTACTACTTTAATTTGCGTTTCAAGTTTCGTGAGCTATCCATGCGTTTCAAACCTACCTGATTTATGGGCTATTGGCCAAGGCGAGCACCGATGATTGTTCTAGATCACCGGCCCTGACAAGACGTCCGCATCACAGTCTGACGTAAGAACGCGCAGGTTTGCTTACGGTGGGAAAATATTGCAACAAACTATCAGAAGTCATTTGTTTCACTTAATAATTCTATCCTTGCCTGTAAGTTTCTCATCTATTCTTTTCAGTTCAGTCTTTTGTTCTCCTTTCTTTTTTCATAATTGCTTATTTAACTTTCGGGTTCCTAAACGAGCTTCCACCGTCTTTACGAGCACAATAACTTCATTACGTATTTAGCCGTCAGACACAGATAACGAACCTACTGAGGTTTCTTTGGTTAATACATTAGACGACTTTGTTCCTTTTTTGTGGGAATTTTGGAGACGTACCACAAAGTCCCTAAAACACTAAATCTACAAAGCAGGAAGGTCGTGAGAAATTGTGCAAGGGATTCTGGGTAGGCGCAAGCAAAAGAGGTCAGCAATGATCACCTTTTGCCTCGATATCCACTTTATACACGGATCCCTTGAAAGGAATCGCCCACTGTACAAGACAGCCTTATAAAATTAAATAAAAAATAAAACACAACAACAATAATAATATTACGCACTTGGGGGAAACCATGAACGGCTCTCAAAGCCCTTAGTCCTTGTTTTAGCGGCCGGTTTGCTTATTTCTTCTAGAAATAAGCTTATGATATTATTATTAATTCTTACATGTTCAGAATCGTCACCTCAATCTACGAAACGTAACATTTTCTGGTAATTTCTACGTATCCAGCCGTAAGAATAAGGATCTGTCGGCTGCACGTTACGTCATGTCAGAAGCGTGTTCGTGTCATGGAGTCGTTCTGCTACCCGTGACATTACACAGACGTGTAGCGTGTACACAGCGGTTAATCCTTCCTATCTTCCACCTAAAGACTCTGAACTTCCATTTAAACCCCAGATAGTAGTCGTTTTGTTTAAATTCCCTCGGCTGGAAGCCGGGCTCTGCTTTTCATCACCCAAACCAGATAGAAATCTCTTTTTTTTTTTTTCTTTTTTTTTTTTTTAAGTAGAAATGTACATTATTTCATCGCTTAATGTCACGAACACGACCAAACCACAAAAATGTATTTCCTCTAAAAATAATCGGGGTGGGAAGAGTTGAGAAACTCGATTACTCAGTAAATGTAACTTTTCAAGACCATAAATAATACGGCTTAAAAAATGGAAACTGTTGCCCAATAATTTACCGTCTCTACATACAGATTCCGAATAAATTCCGCTCGCCGAGGAGGTTCTTATTTAGAGTAAACTGGAACATAAAGACTGAACACAAATATATTCACAACGTCTGCCGGACGTCAGCTGCCGACATCACTCAGCGACTCGTTTATGGTCAAGCTTCTGGCTTTTTTGACCAAAAAAAAAAAAAAAATACATTTTTTGCATATTTTCATCAAAAAGATGGGATATCTTTCGTAAAAATATTTTGTAAAAAAAGATTGCAACAAAGAAGAAACATTGAAAAGGTGGGTAACCTCAAAAGGAGATGCCCCCTAACACTCAAACAGGTACGGGAGCGATTAAGAACAACGACATCCGAAGGTTCAGAGCACATTTCGAGGATCCAACATTCTACCGATAGTAACAAGGAAAAGACAATTGGGGCTTTTGTTCTTAAAATATACATGGTCGTAGTTCTAATAGGCAGGTAGGTTCCTACACAACAATGTATATCTTAGAACAAAAAACCCAATTGTCAGATCACAACCACGGTTTACAACAGTCCGTGTTAAAGAAAAAAAAAAAAAAGGGGAGGTCGAGTAATGTTAGAAAATCATAATCAAAGTCCCACTAATTTGGTCTGATATTAAAACAAACATTTTTTCTAATTTTTGGAACAAATCAAAGTGGTATCGAGGAACATATTGCACTGTTAAAAGTCTTCTCTGCTCAATGAATCATCTCGATCGGATCGAGCCCTCAACCCAGAAACTTCCTCAAGGAAACTCATTATCCCTGTTTATTTGCCGCTAAAGCTTGTCACCTCTTTCCGACGATGTCATTTCTATTTTCAACCTAAAATATTGTTTTTTGGCTACCTTGCAGAAAAAAAAAATTGGAGATTGAAAAAAAAAAATTAAAAATATCCCAAAAGCTACCTCGTAGGGAACGGATTCTGCCCCCAATCAGCATATTTACCCCGCGGCACAAAAACAACTCAGGGTCGCACGGAGCAGTTAATCCGATCTATATGTTGCCCTTATATAGCATTACAGCTCCTCAAATGTATAGATCGAGAGTTAAAAGCGTTCGTTAACCCCCTTTCAGCCCGTTTTCAAGCGCCCGGCCAAAAGCAACTGGAACCAGCGAGAAAGTTCTGTTGCGGTTTATACACATTCCTTTGCTAGAATTTTATGGCTCTTTTTACATAAACGAGGCTTATCATTAAAAAGCCCAGATAACTCCCAACAACTCAGCCGGCCAGAGAGGGGCCCCTCGTTGCTTTACTGTGACGTCCAGAATAACATCATTTAGATACAAAGTCTCGTTTATAAAGCCTGATCGCCGTTTCTGTTCACATTATCGTCACTTTTATATTCTAGACGGAGGATAACCGAGTCGGTGCAGTGAAGAGAATGTACAGATTTGCACAAGCAAACAACAAGTTGTGCAATCACACTCGGAGCGCGTGAACTCCATTCCCGGAAAGCCTGGAGGGGGGTTGAGCAAGTATGGCGGGCAACATTTGGACACACAGTGCGCAGAACCTAGCCATTACAAGGAGGGTCATCACTGGGTACAACCGGGTTCAACTCCCATCACACACAGCCAGTCTTTTCACTGGATGAGATGTCTTTGGCCGGAGAAGCTGGCATTTACCGTATCTGTATGTCCTTTGTATACAGCTCTGTCCCCCTCCAGGGCAAAATATCATTTAGGATATCTCAAGGCTTTTCTCAAGGGGCAGATTCTCAGGGTGACACAGTCTGGAACAATCATGTATAAGTCTTTTGCTACCAGCATGTTATGGTTTATGTCCCTGCTTGAATACAGGTGACTCAATTAAGTGAATCTTTAAATAACGGCAAGTCAAGGTTTCCATGAGGACCGGGATTAGAGCCATTCAGGAGTCACTGCGTAGAATCTTCACGACGGGCTATTAAAGGGTTAATATTTAAAGCGCCTCAGGTATGCGTTTCCTCCATGTATGATCTCAGTCTGCGGTTACCGCGTGGATCATTGAGCAATCCTGTATCTTCCGCAGACCCCAGGGCAGAGACACATGCCGAGACGGGGGCCACAAGCTGAAAGTCCCTCCATGGGAGTCTGCGCTGCCTTAACACGGGACAGGGCGGCGGGTCACCGCGCGGAATGCCAAGAATCCCTTAAAATAACACGGCTGACATCTGTATACAGCTGGCTCGTTATACATTAGCCTCGGAATGCCGTCTGTCAAGCCGGAGGTCCAGGCCGTGACACCAGTAGGGGCAACACTCGCTCGCCTAGCACTGGGGTGACCTCCGCAGCTGATAACATATTTAAAGCCATTATTATTTATTGCTTTATATAGCGCCATCATATTCCGTAGAGATGTACAATGGGTAGACAGGACATAAGTAGTATGCAAGACAACTTGACAGTAGAGGAGGGCACTGGTCAAAGGAGCTTACACTCATTAATATAACCAACAAGTATGTATCAGGTTGACATAGAGTCCTGCTCCAGTACTCACCTGTCCATAGTCGCTCGTGAACACAACATCCCCGTCGCTGCAGGACGTGACGGTACCGGGAAGCAGACCGCCTTTCGTTACAATCCACACTCGGCTCCCCTAGAGAGAAAAAGAGACACAAAAATGGCGATTAATAATCATCCAGCGCCAAATACGCACAAGTCTCAGCCGCGCAAGCAGAATTAAATGGAGAGCATAGAATTTCACGGCCGGTAAGAGCCATTCGGCCCGTCCGGTCTGCCCGATTTTTGTGGTGTAAAAAGACTGAAACCTTCCTGAGTTCCTGGTTTGGGATTCAGGAGCCGTATGCACAGTCCACGCGTTTGAGACCCCCACGTGGTGTAGCTCCTTGGGGGGTTGTTCCTCTCCTCTGTCACCCTCCGGGTACATCAAAGCCCATAACGTGACTACGTCCTCTAGCATTTCCTCGCCTTTGAAATGTGCCCCCCCCCCCCCTTGTAGTTTGTTGAATCCCTTTATGTATTTAATCGTTTCCACCCCAGCGCTCTCCCACATGTCGACAGACACGCACGCAGCGAATTGGAGGAGCAGACATCACGGAGCGGTGTGAATAGAGTCCCATAATACACGCCACACTCTCAAACACATAATAAGTCACCCCGGGTGGCGGGGCCCGGGTGCGAAAACGTAAGGCTGTCTGTCAGATGTGTGAACAGACTGTCAGCTCCTCGTTATTTCACCCCGAAGAACGGACACCTGTCCCCTCCACACCTAACAACCGAAGACAGATTCGGGTCAAAAGCAGTCACGCCGTGACGGGGCACGGAACACATACGTGTACCATGTGAGCGATCTGCTCGGGGCCCACACGGGGCCAACCGCAGAGGTCCCGGAAGTTCTGGCACTGAAGGTGCGCTCATTACCGCCCTATGACACGACATGACAGCGGGGGGTCCGGGGGGGACCAGAACAAATAACCCCGTCTCACAAACAGCAGGGGGTTATAAGATATGCTACAGACAGGGCTACGCACGGGGCCAGAAAGAAGAAAACGAACTGGGGGGGGTAGTGTGTTTTATCAAAGGATCGTCTCAGTCTGTCAGCTCTAGCTTAGTCACGCTCTATGAATGTAGGGACTGTAAGAAGCGCTGCGGGAATTGTTGGTGCTATTAAAAAATAATAAAAGAATGCTATGAAAAATAGAAAATACAAATACTACTAATTCTAATAATAATAAAAACAAATAAAATATTACTGCATTATTATTATTATTAACGAGTCTGACGCTCAGCGTCCTTCAGCTGCTTCTGGGCGTCTCCGGCTCCCGTTAGGTAAAGAGGACTCGGCTCAAAAGCTTACAATCTATACTACAAATCCTGATTTTGCCACAATAAAGATGTAGAGCTTGTCGATCACAATCCCGACTTCGTTGCCAGATCGGGTTCTGCCGGATTACAGAAAAGCCGGGTCGGATCGCGCAGAGACCCCGGGGGTTGGTATTGGGGGGCAAATACTTTTTTCACGCGACTCTGTGGCTTGGGCCTCTTTTTGCCATTAATCGTTTCAGAGATCTTTCTTCCTTAACGAGACGACCCGAGAGTCGTTAACCCTTTAACAGCACGTCATGCAGCTGACTCTCTGAACAGGTTAACCCCCGCATTACGCGGGTTCATTTAAAGATGGGAAAAGGGACAGATCCGCTTTTAAACAAACGGGGCGACGACCCCAAGAGCTTCACATCTTTCAGCCGAACGCCCGGGTTTTTCTCAGCTTTGTTGGAGAGGGGGGAGAGCACAAAACCAGCCTTGCCCCCCCCCCCACCCCTGTAACTCCTTTGATGTGACGCGGGGGGGGGGTCTCGCTCATCATCACGCTTGATCTTTTCTCCCACGGACAGGAAAGCTCCAGCGCTGATCGTAAGATTTATTCCGCCCCGAATGACTGGCCAGTCCTTGCGATGCTCGTATCACGAGGCCGCTAATTCCTGGGCAACCTCCCCCAACCCAAGCGCCCCAAGTTGGACCCCTGAAATGTTTTGGGGGGCATGATATAAAATAATCACATATACAAAATATTACTCCCTACTGTCCCACATTGCTCAGGACAGTCCCGATTTTGCCACGATAAAGATGTAGAGCTTGTTGACCACTTCCTGAGACATGAAAAATCTGCCCTTACAGAGGGGTAGAGTCCGACCACACGCACCGCCTCCCCCGAGATCTGACCCCAGTCATGTCTTTCTAGTCAATAATCACCCCCCCCCCCCCCATTTCCTTCCACTGACTCAGCAACTACCCCTGCTGTGCCCGTCTCCACATTCCAGAGCGGCGGCAGGCGAAGGGTTAATCCAAGACCCACCCGCCAGCTGAGCGCCTGATCATCCCATGAGTGGGGCAATAAAATGCAAAGGGCACGGGGGGGGCAGGAAACGTGCGGCGCGGAGTGATGGGAGTTTACGAGGAGGACGAGGCTTCCGGGAAAGGAGGCAGAACGAATAACCTCAAATAAAAGCCATTCATACGGAGACAATAGAGCTGACGCAATACGAGGGTGGGATGGACAGGGGGGCAATAAATAAGGAGGGGCAGTTATTGTAATAGAAAAAAAAATTACTTTTGTTGTAGTTGATACGGATCGTTGGGTACAGAATGAGGAAGCTGGACAAGAATAACAGCGTATAATATATATATTACACACACACACGAGCTGACTGCCCCCCCACCCCCCATGCTGGAAGGTCCTGGGGGGGGGCAAGATGGACCCAATTTTGTTTAAGGGGTAACATGACCCCCTCAATGCTTTAAGAGGGCATTTTTATGCTAGATCTGCCACCAAAAACCGCAGGTCTGATACAAAATAACCCTTTCCTTTCCAACCAAGACAATTAAGGACACCAACTGGAAACCAAAAAGCCTGAAAGGGCCACGGGAGTGAGAGGGCCACGGGGGGGGGGGGGTTGGATACAGCGAGCCGCAGGTACGTATACATGGGGGGGGGGGAATACACCGAGCCGCAGGTATGTATACGGGGGGGGGGCAGGGGCAGATACACCGCTCCAGATGCCGTTTCCCGAATCTAAACACGGAATGAATAATAAATGAAGTCGATAGCAGAACTCGGCTAATGGAACAGAGAGCCCGGGGGATGGGAGCAGAAAAAAAGGGGGGGCAATTTCCTGGGGGAATCAGAACTGCAAAGAGAGATGTATTCTCCAGGGGCAAATGCAATGTAATCTCATTAACCATTTCTCGGCCAGTGTGAGCGTGAGCGTGTTCAGCCTGGATGTATAATCATTGGTTCCAGAAATCGATTGTATGGAGAGGGAGCGGCGGGGCGGCGGGGCACGATTGCCAACGTAAGGCTAACGGGCAACTTTCCCCGTAAAGCGAACGGCTATTTAACCCCTTAAAGCATCCGAAAATAAATAATAACTTGCTCCCAGCCCAGGATCCCCACCGCCTGCAAAGCCAAAAAAACACCCCTGGCCACCAAAACCATGGGACACTCGGTAGGTATGCCGACGCACAGCTTTGTGTACCCGACCTGTGTACGTTTTTAATTAAAAAGTAATAAGATTGTAAGCTTCTTGACCAGTACGCTTAGCATGCGTTCATCTTATTGTCAGATTCCTAACCCCCCCTCCCCCATTCTGACAGCGCTACGGAATCTGCCGGCGCTATAAACATTCACGAGAAGCCCTTCATTAAGCGGAGTTAGCATGTTAAGTTATAAAAAAGGCAACAAATGCCCCAAACTCACCGCTAAAAAAAGATGGAAACATTCAACAAGACGATCACCTGCTTGAATTCAGGTGACTCACTATAAATACCAAGTCAAGGTTTCCACGACGACCAGCATTAGTTCATTTAGAACGTACGTAAGTAACGTATAGCGAGAATGCTGGTTAATGTTGAGTCGCTACCAATAAAAACCAGGAAGGACATCTGGTCGCTTCCGGAATGCGGCCAAATATTTGTCCAGCGAGGGATCTCGTCGTTCGTCATCACGTGAAATACGAATAAAGAAAGATGGCCGGTCAGAAATAGAGAAGCCCCTGACCCCCTCCCCCCCAAATATACAAGAGTTTAGTTCATCGTGCCCTTAAACTTACAGGAAATAGGTTGTGTTTCGGGTCTAAGGGGGTTATGGAAGACCAGACAACGGGGGGGGGTATGTATAAAAGGGTTCTGGGGCAATTTTTAAAAGTGTTTTTATCGCCATAGTTACAGCGGAAAGGTCCGGTCATCAAGAACGTCCCGCCGGTGGTTGTAGTGACGAGACCGGCCTTCAGACTCTGCATTACTCTTCATTCTGATCCCCGGCGCGTTTCACACACATTTGTCGCATCTTCCGGCTTCACAGACGAAGGCCGCCATCCACAAAGCATGCGATGAAGACGCGCTGGGAGTCTTTACCGCTCATCAGCGTATCTCAGCCAGCCGCATGCAGACATACAAGCCGGGTTATTAAAGCAGATATCGCCCGTTCCGGTCTAACGCTTCAGGGAATCAAAGTAACCGGGGGGGGGGGCAGGGGGGGTATGGAGAGATTGCGTAATACGGTGACACCAGCCGGGGCAGACGGCAACCGTCCAAACAGAAGCTGCCGGATCTTTTAGATCAAGCACATCGGAATTTTAGACATTGTACCATGCAAAGTAGTCCAGAAGGCTCAAGTCATGATGGGCAATAAGTCGGGGGATGGGGCATTTCTATAAATTAGGGACAGAATACTGGAAGCTCTTATTACCCCTCTAGAGGCAACTTGTTTTCCAAGTAACGCATGAAGAATAATCCCAGAGAATCTTGTTCTCCGTCCTTACACACCTAGAAGCATTCCAAGATGGCTCCATGGCTGATGGACAGGGGCTTAACATGGGCCCCTATAGTTTGGGGGGGGGGGCAGGATTTAGGGGGCACGCAAAGCTTCTTGGTGAACAAGATTTAGGGCTGTAGAAAACCGACACACAGCAAACATTCCGAGCTCGTAGAGAAGGGACTTTCCCTTTTAAATTGGGACACTTGGGTGCTATAGTTGATAAAAAGTAACATTTTGGGTTTATTTTGGTCCATAATGCGACACAAAGTAACCCCAACGACACAACCATTAGATCCAAAAACAGGGCGCACAAGCGTGGAGCCATCTAGACAGCTCCTTGGGTGCCCTTCAGATTAGATGTTAAGATTTAATTAAAGGATTTCCCGGCAGAAAATGTAAAGTTTTGATTAGTTCTATTTCAACAAATCTCTGCAATTCTAAGTAACCTTTTACTCGCTAATCCCATAAAACATACCGCGACATGCAACACGTATCTGCCTTTAAAAGATCAATGACCCGTAGGCTGTGAGAGCCTCTCTCGGACTCGAGAGGTTAAAGCTACCCTTAGCACAGGGGTTTCAGGGAATGAACCAAATCAAGGCAGTTTCCTTGATTAAAAAAAAGTAGATTTCCCCCCCAAAGTTGCTGCAATCAGCTCAGACTCCTCTTTTATGCTCTTTTTGTCTACTCATCAAAGAAACGTTCTTTCCTAGCGCTGTACGGGAAGCTCTAATGACCGTCGTGTTATGTGATGTTGGTCTGAGATAACAGACGTGATCATTAATGGACAAAAATAAAGGATGGAACCCAAAAGTAACCGGCGAAGATTAAAGTTAAACCGATTTCCTGCGCTGCCGGCCACGTCTGCCACGCGGGGAAGCAGAATGATTGCCTCCAGGAGAAAACATTTCAATTGTTTCCCCATCGAAAGAGAATAACGTCGGATGTCAAGAAAGGAGACCGGTGAAAATAACAGGATGAACAAAGCATTATTCTTCACGGTCAGTGGGGGGGGGAGGAAAGGAGACAAGAGCAGGCGAAGAAAGGAGATAAAAGGACTTCTTCCTAGCGCTGGCAATTAAGAGACAGGGCAGACAATACTGCACTGCAGGAGGACAGCGAAGACCTTATGGAATCTTCTGCATCATCCAGACAGAACCTTTTGAGAGTCTCTGTCACCTCCAGACGCCAGGTGAGGCTGATGGAGGTCCCTTCTCCATGTTGGCCAAGACCATACGCCCGTTTAAAACGGGTCTTAAGTTCCAGAGACTTCATATCACGTCTGTGACCCACCGGTGTACGAGTAACGATTCATTTCGCCAAGTGTCAGCTCATTCCCCGAAGCGGCCACGTAGAACAATAGAGTCTGGCATTAAGGGTTATTCTGGCGGCTTTATATAAAAAAGGGCCGATGGCACAGGAACGGATCGTGGACACAACTCGCACAATGTGTTCTCGTACCCCCAGGTCACAGCGTACCCCACCACTGCTTGGGTCGTGCCGCAAGCCTGGGGTCATCCCAGTGTGCAGAGGAGAGGAAGCTCCAGCAGAACAGCCTCGCTCCAAATGATGATGATGACGATGATGTTACTCGGTTATCCCGCACCCGGGGCGGAGGGTGGATAAGCCGCCCCTGTAAGGAAGCTGCGACGGCAGAGTCAGCATTTTTCTTAACATATTCCCATTGCTGCTAAATTACTAATTCACCTCTGCGATAAACGCGGGCCAATAACCGCAGGAGGACACCGAGTGTGCAGTCACACCCGAAAAAAACATCAAGACCTCTTTTGCCCAAGAACGTTGACCCTGCGACCTCCAGCGTAGCGGCTGGCTTATTACTCTGAAAAGGGGACCAATTAGAGAAAATTCAATCAGGTCTCATTAAGGCAGTTACCTCTTATTGACCTCCACTCCCATAACCCTCAGACAGGGGTAAGCCGAGCGTCAGTACAACATGAGACCGAAGTGGTCAGTTGGGCAAGTGATGGATACCCATCTTATTACATGACCTCTGGGTGCGCTTCTAGCTGCTGTACATCGCCCTTCTGTCCCTACGTCACGGCCATCAAATCGGGAAACGTGGCTACCCCATTAAATAGCATGTTTATAGTTTCCCAGACAAATGGCGGAGTATATTGAGGAATCAATTAATGGATCGCGCCAATCAATCATACAAAGTGCTGCAGAACATGTGCTCCGAAGACCACTCTCCTCCCCATCACCCAATAGCCACACGGGGTCCGATGAAACCAAACTTATTTTTGCTCTTACCTCCGTAAAATATTCATCCATGACTCGGTCACTCGGACTCCTCACGCGAAATCCAGGGCTCCCAAATTTTCCAAGGACGCTCAGACCAAGAAGGCGACCTATTATCCCGTATCAGAAACGGTCTTGAAGAATCGGCAAGCAACAATTCTCCCCGGGTGATAAATTCTTCCAATTACCGGTTACACCCCTACCCTTATTGCATAAGGTCAGGGGTGGCAAAAAAGATGTGCCAGAGGTCAAAGAAATCCAACAAATCCAACGCTTGGTTGGTGGTCCTTACCGATCTTGGGTAGGACCTTCTGACTTGTGTCAGACACACAAGTCTGGAGCCCCTCGCTGCAAAGGGTTAATGAGCCTCCATCTCTCCTGATGCTGGGCTGGTAAGCAGCATGGAGGAGAGCAGACAGCCAACGCTTCCTGATCTCAATCTTTCTTTGTTCTCTCTTATACAAAGGTTAAGGGGGTTCCTAACCGTCAGCCAGACCTGCGCCAGTCCTCGGCGTCCAGCATCAGCATAGTCCTCAAGCTCAGGTCCTCCTGCCCCAGACTCACATCTCCATCTGACTCAATGATCCTGCGCTGACCAAGATTTTAACTGAACTCAGCTGCTCCCGGACTGCTCCTCCCAGAGTGAGGCTAAGCCTGCAGGAAGCAGCTCCTCCTCCAGACAGCAGCATCTGACGGGCGGCTGATACATTGTAACTCTGAGTAATCCCAGCACTACCTGCAGCCATCCCACGGATGCCATTACTGTTACTAATGGCAAACAAACATTAAACCTGGTAACATTACAAGGTAAAGCTCCCATCACTCTCAGGCAACAAGAAGTAAGCAAAGGAATTATTATTATTATTATCATTATTATTATTATTATTTAATACAACAGCATAATATTAATATTAGTATTATTATTTATTCATTTATATAGCGCCATCATATTCCTTAGCGCTGTACAATGGGTAAACAGGACATAACAAGTAGTATAGAACATAGCAGGTAAAGCGGACCCTGCTCAAAGGAGCTTACAATCTAGAGAATTATGGGGGGGGTTGCATGGGGTGATTGTCTGAGACTGATGGGAGTTAGACCCAATATCATTGGGATTCTCAACTCTGCTTTCTTCAGCAGCATTTACTCAGCATGGAGATATATAGGAATAATTATTGTTATGCTTTAATTATTACGCGCTAATATATGATACTTTCATAGCAAGAATGGTGGGCGTCCGAGGGGCCTGCTCGTGAGCTTACAATCTAAACCATTACATGTCCATTCAATGCTGCCACTCATCAGATTAATATATATACAGCATATACCGGTATATATATATATCTCGCTCTGCATGATTTATGTCTGAGGAACGCCATGCCATTAAAAATGTTATTTTAAGTATAGACGGTTTCACTGCGTTGGGCTCCTGGCCTAGGCAAACATCGCGGGTACATAAATACTCCATATATTATCCGGGCGTTATTATTATTGATTGATTTATATAGCGCCAGCATATTCCACAGAGCTGTACAATGGGAAACAATTTGCACTTAAAGAGACAAAAGATAACAAGGACCCTTCTGAAACAGCTATGACATCATGAGAAAAAGGTGCATCACAACTGCTCTACGTTTCTCATTATTGTTCTTTATTGTTTGCTAGAGCGCCATCATATTCCGTAGGGATGTACAATGTGTAGACAAGCAAGTAGTATATAACATAACAATTTGAGTTACAGAAACAACAGGTGAGGAGGGCCCTGCTCAAAGGAGCTTACAATCTAGAGGGGGTTAGGGTGTATTACCCATCACTCTAAGCCAGCCAATGTGATAGTGTGTCGGGCAGTGATTATAAGCACGGGAGAGTTTGTTATTGTCTCGGAAGCACGTGTTATTAGACATCCAGAATAAAGAGTCTTCATTAAATTTGCACAGAGAGATAGAATTACCTAATGATGAGTGAGAGTGATGTCATAACTGCTGACAAAGGCTGGTGGGGGGGGGATGGTGCGCTAGAAGCGAGTGTTTAAGTGTGTTTCTGAGTCTCGTCTCCTCTCCCAGGACTCGCTTTGAAGCTCCCGTGTTTGTGAGAATGAGAAATGAGATTAGCGGAATCTGGATCTGCCGTCTCCAGGATCCCCGTCCTCTGATCTCTGAAACCGCGCATGCTGTAATAGAGGAGACACGGGCCGCCTGGCTATTAGGAGAAGCAGATGTGGCCGGTGCGTCCTGAACCTATAGATAAATCAACGTATGGCAACTATACCGACCATCAAGCAGATAAATGGCAACATTAACTCTTACCGCTCTATCAGGGGCCGCATGGCTTTGTTCTACCTTGTAATTAGCCTCCGGTCAGTGCTTGCCGACGACGGCCGGAAACTTTGCGGCTTGTGATAATTGCTAATTCATCTGTTAGAAGCTAAAACGCAGAGTGTTATTATTTAGGGAGTTATATATTGTAATTATTATTTATTGTTTTATATAGCGCTATCAAATTCCGTAGCACTGTACAATTTGACTTACAGAAACAACAGGTGAGGAGGGCGCTGATCAAAGGAGCTTACAATCTAGATGGGTTTCCTGATTACCCAAAATCTCCTAGGTCTTACATTTTAAGCTCGTCGTTACACATAACCCGTGAGAAGCCCCTCGTTCAGACATCTTGGATCTGGAATAATTTCTAGGCGATGGGCAGCGTTAATATTCCTCGACAGCAGATAGTAAGACAAATAATCCGTTTGTCGAAGTCAAGCTTAGGAGACATGTGGCTGGAGGGCTCTGGGGATTCAGAGGTTAATGTGCCACCTAATAAAATCAGAGTATCTGTAGAAGCCTCTCTGCACCTGCCCCCATTGTCTCTCGCGCCGCTCTCCTGTTACTGTGGGGTAGAACCTCTCCCCACCATCTGACTAATGCATCATGTCCTATTAGCAGCAAACTATTAGGAATCCCCCAGGAAGAGACCTCGGCGCCCAAAGCATGGTCACCGGAGACCTTCATTCTGCCCATCTCACAGTCCAACATTAAATCGCACTATGATGTCATCAGCTACACTGTATCTGAGCCTGAATGTGCAATGGCATCACCAGGGAGGGTGCGGACGGCACCGGGTGACATCATCAGCGGGGGTAACACCTGAGCGCTGGTGCCCCGCTGGTCAGGGCATCCCAGTGGGCTGCTGGACTCCGAGGTCACAGAGAACCGGTAAGGAGCTCAAAGGGTCTGCTTCCTTCTACTAATGATCTGGGAGGTAGCGGGGGGGGGGATCACGGACCCCATTAATAGACCCCCCCCATTCCAAAGAGATGTAACGCATGTTGCCCCTTTAACAGTCCGGAGGGTTCTGTTTTAGAATCTTGACGCTCTGAACAAACGCGTTGGGCCTGAGACAGCGGCGAAGCGTGGCTGGAATAATCAGGTTATTGTCCAGACCGTTCAGCTGTCTTGTGACGGGCGGTCAGCCTGCACCGTAAAAAGCTGGATAAAGTCATTATCTCCGCACAGGACCCATGCGCACGGGGTGGGGGGGGGGCGCCAGACGCTTCGCCACATTCACCAGAGAATCCAATTAGACCAAATGTGATAATCCGGAGCCCCCCGTGTCCTGCTGTCAGACACTCGCTTTTATTCCATCGAGGGGGGGGAATGAGATTAAACGGGAGATATTTATAGAAATCTCATCCCTTCCGACCACACAAACAGCCAGGGGGGCAAACAAATCTATTCGGGGGGCATAAGAGAGCGTCCGGGGGGGCAGGACCTTTATGGAACTTTGTAGGTCATTTCATCACCTCTTGATAACTATATAGAAATGTTGTTATTTAGGGCAATTCTTGCTGTTAAAACACACTTTATTGCCAAGTTTTTATTGTACGACATCCACACAACCTGAGCTTCTAAAGCAGGGATCGGGGCTTTGGTCTCAAAGAGGGACTGCTATGGCAAAGAAGGGAGAGTTGGGTGATATGACGCTCTAGCATAGATGTCTTTTATCTTTTTTCACATTTCGTTACTCGTAACCCTGCTGTAATTTTGCTTTTTACGCCCCGATCCTCCCTTCCCTTTCCCTTTTTTTTTTAGGTTGCCCAACGTATCTTTCCTTCCCCGCGCCGCGGTCTCTGCAGCCGCGCAGGATGGCGCTGACACAATCCCTCTGACCTCGGGGCAGGATTTCCACGCAAGGACAGAGCCCTTGCAACAGCATCTGTGCGTTTAGGACGTTTAACCCCATAAATGCCAAAGCAAAGACGCGCACAACTTCGTTTTACATCAATTGGACGGTTTGTGAAAAAACTGCATCTGATACATATGGATACATAGTGACAGCAGAACAGAACCAATCGGAAGCATCGACACATCTGAATGACTCTTTATTTATTAAAGTACTTTAAATACCTAATCTTCAGAAAAAAAAAGCACTAACCTTTGGCAGAAGCTGCAGCCCTGAAGCTGCAGCCCTGCAGCTGCAGATGCCCTTCTACTCCATCGGCTGACGATTCTTTCCATTGATTGCCCGCTCGAAGCCAACGAGACGGAACCCAATGAAATTTGTGTTTATGGGTGGACACTGATCTCGTATCAGCTTAGTAAATTCCTCCGATTTGGAAAGGTTTCTAATTTTCTGTTAATATAAAATTGGCGTTTTTTTGGCAACCGCCCTCCAAACTTTAACTTTACTAATACGGCCACGGCTGTCAATAAATGATTAATGCCGGTTTCTACCGGCAACCTTCAGAATGGCCAAATGGATCACCCAGGGTCATTAGCCGTATCTATAAATAATACATTATTGATAACTGCGCCTTAAATCCTTTATAACACTTAAAACGATAATAAAATATAAATTTGACAGAAATCGGGTTTTGGAGCAGAATTAGAGGGCGGCGCTCGCTAACTTATTGTTTTTCCCCTTAATTACACATTCTGAGCGCGTTCCTTTAGAAGAAGAATGGCATTGTTAGGAATAATAGCGCTGATTCACGAGCCCGCGTGTTACTTGTATTTGTCACGGCCGTTAACATATAATATCTTTCTTTTTACAGAAACCGATGACGGACGCACAATAAGTGTGATAGAACTGGTCTTGTCCTAACGGGGAAGCGTGGCAGGCGGAATGTGACCAGTTACCCTACGGGGCAATACGGTTACATATATGGTAGCCCCTGGATAATGTATGGATCAATAGGTGAAGGAAGCCACGTTTAAGAAATCCCAAAGGCTACCTCAATGCAGGGGAGGTGGCCCCGGCAGTTAAAACCGGATGATGTGAGTGTGGCCCATGGCTGGATATGACGCTCTAGCGAGCATGCGGTGCTCTCGGCCAGGGGCCCAGGGGCCATTTGGCCCTTGTGTCAAAAGCCCAGTCCGGTAGAGAGTCTTCCATTGGCAGCAACCAATCGCTTATATATGCCATCCGAACACTGCGATTGGCTGACGCTGCCCCCACTGATTTAATTGCTTAAGTACACTTCCTGTTTTCAGTAGAGGCAGCTGGGGGAGGGGCTTAATGCGACAGAATTATCAAAAACCCCATTAATTAAAAAATTGCGGGCCCTGATTAGCAAGCGGTGTCCGTGGGAAAATGGGATACAATAAGGCTGGAGTGTTTCTTTAATGTGACATAACACACCGGATACTTTGCAGAGGTTAGCTGTATCCTTCAGTGTACTTTGTGCTTGTTTTGTAATAAGGATCAGTTCCTATTTACTTGCCCAAAAACCACGTGGTGGAACCCAAGCTAAAAAACAAAAAAGAAGTGAATTTCCCGGCGTGAGGACAGACAGCGCCTGCGGACGCGGGGAGGTAATCACCACTTGTAGATCATTGACGTCCCCGCGGGTTACCTTTGTAATGTGATCCCATATGGACAGGAGTGACCTGGGGGGGGTATATTAATACTGAGTACGTTAACACAATCTCCCATTGATCCCGAGGCCGGCAAACACGGCCCGCAGCAGTTCAGGACTTCAAAAGATCTGCTTTTTGGAACCGAGTTCTGGAACCAGAAGATCCCTTTTCTATTCAGTTCAAAGTCTACTTTGTTTCCATTCTGAGCGGACATGAAAGTGAATGAATGAATGAATGAATATACAATTATCACATGACATGTGCTGCTTCTATATGATCGGTTGTGGATTTAAATCCAGAAAGAGGTATCTGAAGCTTCTGGAACCCTCATGAGGTCAATGAAAATCCTGGGTTCAGCAAGATACTTTCTTCCTTCCTTCTTTCTTCCTTTTCTTCCTTCCCTCTCTTCTTTCTTTCTTTCTTTCTTTCTTCCATCCCTCTCTCCCTCTTTCTTTCTTCCTTTCCTTCCTTCCCTCTCACTCCTTGTTTCTTTCGTCCTTTGTTTCTTTCCTCTTTTCTTTCTTTCTTTTCCTTTTTTCCTTTCATTCTTTCTTTCTCGTTTTGTTTCATGAATCAACAAAATAATATGCTAAGCGCCTATCAGGAGAAGAGAAAACCGCGTCCGGGCCATTTCTCCGCTTGACACCGCAGCGTATCTCGCTGAATCATTATTGTGGATTTCCGGAATTTCACTCTTAAAATCTATGACTTTAAACCAAAAATGTTACCGCAATGCATACTTGGTGAGTGAATTTCCTTTTTCTCAATAAGAGGAAATCGATGTGCAGTGAATGCAGTAAATATTTGGTAATATTACTCAAATTGGGATTTAAATTGCGTATTTCGAATTCCAGCTCCTGGTCAAAAGTTCAGACGTCCTTCTTCAGCACCCAAATCTTTGCTTCTAGAAGCTGCTCCGGAACGCTCGGGGGGAACGAGAATCTCATCGGGTTCTGGAATCCACAATAAAACAAATAAAAATGTTTATAAAATAAATATTATAAATCCAATGCATTATTTTTGTAAAAGATTTGTTCGGCTGCACAATCCGTTCTCCGTTCTAAATGATCCCTGGATACCGTCTGACGACAGCCCTAAAACGGCACGTTCAGAATATATCAGGTGTGTTGGGGGTGTGGCTATGTGTGTGGATGGGCGTGGCCACACCTGGAGGGGTGTGGTTGGAGCAAAACAACCCGTCCACCCTACCCCAAAAATCCCCCCTCGTGGGGCTACAGGGTATGGCATGGAGACTACGTGGGAGCTGCAGAGGAGGTCTGTCTCGCAACAGCACAACGCTCCCAGACCCTGGGACTGTTCTGTTAAAATCAGGACACTTGGGAGGTACGCTCTCCTGGAAGAATCGCTGACTGGTTTAGCAGTCATGGTTTAGTATTGATTTTTCCTTCGGTGTAAAGTATCAGCCAATTCCCAATACAGAGCAGATCTTTCTCGGCACTTTAATGCATTTGATAGCCGCTCGGTCCCCGTAGAATCTCCTTAAATCCATTTGCCCCCCCCAGACTCCTAAGCTCGCAAGATATGCGTCAGCTTAACGCATCTGCTCGCTAAAGCACCCGTAGTATACTCAGCGCTGACTTGCGCAAGAGTTTTCGGAGCTCTGGAGCTGCAGCTTCTCCTAAAGGCAAGTGCTTTCTTTTTTTTACATGTTGTGACGATCAAATAAATGACGTCATCTTCTATGTTTCTATCTAACAAGGGGGAGTCCTTTCCTACTGTTTAACCCCCCCGTTTCACCGAGTAGATTGTAAGCTCACACGAGCGGGGCCCTCTTTGCCTTTTGTACCAGTTTGCTATTCTGCGTGATTTAAAATTATTCCTTTTCGACCAACGTGAAAGTCTTATTTTGGGGTAAATAAGTGTGAATTGGGGAAACTGGATGGCGCCATCTAAAAATGGATTGGTTCCCAATATTTCCGGGAGTTTTGGGGGATACAGAATAGTCTGACCCCGGGCTTAGATCCTTATTAGCAGGAGGAACGTTAAAGTGCCCCCCGCCGGCGGCAGATACCCCCCCGGGAGGCCGACTGTTTTCACAGTTGTTTGCAACCTCAGAGAAACAGGAACTTTGTACTAATTGTAGCTCTGAAACGTTGTTACACCTGGTGCTGTCCAAACAAGGAAACGCTATTTTAAGCCCTGTCAATGCCCCCCCCCCCCGATTACACCCCCCCCCCCGAACAGGGATGAATAATCGTAAAACTGATCAAACTTTAGCTTTGACAGCTGGAGGTACATGTTACAGGGAAGCTGCAGCCCTCCTATGCACTCGATCGCTGAGAGGTCCCTTTAAATTTACATGGCGTCCTGTCTGCAAACCCCCCCCATATGCATTTGGCCCCCAAACACATCACTTGGCACAATCAGGGCTAGCGGTGGAGCTGCAGCTTCTACCGAGGTAAGCACTTTATTTAACCTTTTTTTATTTATTTTTTTTACCCAGAATTACTTGAATTTGCATTATTCTTAGGAATAACTCCCAAGGACATTAAACGGTCCGTTTGCCACTAGGCTGCGGAAACCCAGACGCCAGTATTAGAGTGTAAGCTTCGCAGGGCAGGAGCTTTGGGTGTTGCATATAAATATTGGCAGATACGTAACAAACAGTACAAAGAATAACAATTTTCACTTCCGGAAACAAACGGTAAGAAGGGCCCTGTTCAAAGGAGCTTACAATCTATCCCCAGATACTCTGTATACCGGCTTTCGGGGCGCGTTCTGATTTCTGATTTGTGTTATTATGTTTTGTGTCGATAATTAATTAATTATTCAGGATAGATGTATAATAAAATTCTCCCTTTAATAAATATCGCTATACGCGCTGCACTCTCTCTAATGGTCTCTTCCTGCTCATCCGCACATTACCGTTTAATCCTTTAATCGAGGGATTTTATATCGCCCCCCCCGCCCCCGCCCGGTTTAAGGCATTTTGTATATTAAGGTCATTATTTCTTTTGGCGAGGGGCACGCGGAACGCTTCTCATTAATTACCTACGTGGCCCCTACAGAGCAAACCGCATTCAATGCCCAGAAACCTCCCAGGTGGTCCCGGTCGACAAATGGCCATTGTTATAAACAGACCCTTATCTCCCGGCCACAGCGACCACTCGGCAAATAATACTCCCCAGGAACATGTTTAATAAAGAGCCGGAGACATTGTTTCTTCTTCTTGTTGAAGATAAAGGACGCAGTTATAAAGTAGACATTTAAGCGCGGGGCGGACGGGGGGGGGTTCATTTTTAGGGATTGGTACGGAATGTAAATCATTGTTAGGCTCTTGACGGTTCGCGAAGGAATATGCTTTAGATGTATTTTCTCCTTCCGAGAATCCCCTGTAACATTCTCAGGCCTGCAGAAATGAGGAAATGTTTAGCTATCAGTCTTGTGCATTAAAACCATAGGGGTTCTCATTGAGAAGTGAAGAAGGAAGGAAGGAAGGAAGGAAGGAAGGAAGGAAGGAAGAAAGAAAGAAAGAAAGAAAGAAAGAAAGAAAGAAAGAAAGAAAGAAAGAAAGAAAGAAAGAAAAAGAAAAAAGAAATATAGGAAAGTAGAAAGAAAGAAAGAAAGAAAGAAAGGAAACCAAAAAAGAAAGAAAAGGAAGGAAGGAAGGAAGGAAGGAAGGAAAGGAAGAAAAGGAAAGGAAACAGAAAGAAGGAGGGAAAATAAGAAAGCAAGTAAGAAAAAAGGACGAAGGAAGGAAGGACTAAAGAAAGAACAAATGTATCAATTATTATAAATTATTTATCTTTTGGAAAAAAACAAATTTGAGTGTATTTTCATATTTGTAGGGATATCGTTTGATAGAAATCTATGCCGTTTATTGGGCTTGGAAGGTAGGAACCATACTGACCCCGCATTAGGGTGGCGCATGAACTGGCAAATGAGGATTGTACTGCGCTACGGAATATGCAAGAGCTGTAAGAGTCTGTAGGGTTCCTCTCCATCATCATCAGAGATCAGGGATACGGGACAAGGAACCGCGTTATCCAGAATTTGGTTTCAAGCCCAGTAAGTAAAATGTGAATTAACGGTAGATTTAACCCTTTAAGTGCTAGGGCCCACGGGATGTTCAACCAATAGGCACGCAAAGAGTTAAGTGTGATGTCAGCCCTGAAGTAAATAGCGTTCTCAATGCCGGTCGATATCATCCCACCATACACTGCAGATCCGCGTCAGGAAGCTGACCGCTGCATTTAACAGCAGACCACAAGCAATTAACCCCCATCGGAGGCAGCTACCCATCAATTATACCCCTACCCCCCCTCCCACCACGCCACAGGGGCACGGCATAGCCTTTAAATGGCTTTAATATCAGTCTGACGGTGAACAGAACAGTTATTATTACTTATTATTGTTATATATAGCGCCATCATATTCCGTAGCGCTGTACAACGGGTAAACAGGCCATAACAAGTAGTATGTAACATAACGATCTGACTTACAGCTGAGGAGGGCCCGGCTCAAAGGAGCTTACAATCTAGTAAGTCATGTAGGGGTCATGTAATTATTACTAGTTATCTCGTACGGGATAAGCGACCCGTGAGCCAAAATACTTTTTAATAGGAAGCCTTTTTTTCCTCCTTTCTTTCATTCGAGATTTACTGGAATTTGTATTAAATAATTATAGATTAAATTCACGATCCTCGCGCCGCTTGATCTACGGGCCCTAGATTGTTCTTTAAACCGGTAATTTGGTTGCAAATAGGGAACCATCTTCTGTGTCCTCCCCGCAAGCTCAGAGGGAAGTGAAACCTACGAGGTTTCAGAGGGGAACACAAGGTCACGATCTCAACCTACAACTAAAAGAGGTTTTACTTTACTGAGAGGGTGGTAGATAAGTGGAACAGCTTCCCAGCAGAAGTGGTAGAGGGTAATACAGTGAGGGTATTAAACATGTTTGGGGCTTTTAGGGCCTGCGATAGCCTCATACCCAGCAAAGAAAAATTCTGAGCGACTAGAAACGAGGGTGATCAGGGGAGGAGAGAGGTGCATCAGGGGAGGGAAAAGGGGGAACGCCATCACTGGGACAGGCTGCTACGTTACAGCCTGAGAGGCAAAACCCAAGGAAATGACTCAGTAATATAACTGGTTTGAACCACAAACCACTGAACGAGCATAATGGAGACACGCTGAGGTCACTAAAGCTTCTGTAACCCGACATCTTTTCATGTGCTGGTCGAATAAAAGGTGCGACTCAGAAGCAGAAAAAAAAAACAGAAACATTTTCAGGTCTTTATGGCTTGAGGGCAATAAGGGTAAAATGTTTGGGGTAACAACTGAGTGGCCACATGAGGGATAATCCTGTTCTCTACTCCCCCATGTGGCCATATGGGGAATTACAACAATACATTTACACATTGGTAAAATGTAACGATAAGAATAATAAATGGATACTTCCAGGTGTGTTCTTTTCTGTGCATGCGCACAAATAATTTTGTTTATTGAGAAATGTAGCATTTTCAGACGAGTAATCGGATTCCCGGGGCAATTGCTGTCAGTACCTGGCATGTTGGTGGGGCAGTCATTACCTTTTTATGGGACCTGTCATTGCCATACTAAATAATGCTGCAGAACTCAAGCAGAAACCAAGTTCCCCATGTGATAGACCACCAGAGAGAGTTGCCCCCGCACTGTCCTCTTCCCCTCCCCATCTCGTTGTGTTTAGCGCAGGTTGCAGTGATTCGCATGATATTCTGCGCCGAGCTGTAGAAATGCATCCTACATTTTCCAGAATTCAATATTTCCTTCCTATTTACCTTTACCTGCGGCTACCTCCCATAATGCATGCTGGCGCCCGGAGATCGCTGGTAAGCGATAGCCGGCGACCAAACAAACATTTTCCTTTTCGTATCAGTAAGAACACGCCTGGACCCGTCGCCCAGTTGCTGTGCAACAAAGTAGCTTCTAGAATCGCTTGCAACAAAGTAATCAGAAAGGAACTCAGACACAGGTGAGAGAGGGTGACAGGTACAGGTGAGAGACCGGTACAGGTGAAAGAGGCAGATATCAGAGGAAGGTATGGGACAGAAACTTTGCGAGACAGGCAGGGTGACGGAGAGACATCGATGATGACAGCAGCTTTAGCAAAATACCTTTTCAACAAGAAGAACCGGAAACTATGAGATGGTAACCAAGAGGTAACCAGACACACAGTGAGGCATTCATGATCCACAAGAACATCTAGGAGAAACTGCGCTGCAGAAAGCGTATACGAAAAAGAGAGACAGATCATATATCTGAGAGACAGCAGAAGATCACATGGTAGCAGGAACCTATTCTGTGATTAAGAAGAGACAGACGTGAGGGACATTTTTCGTTTTGATTCCAGCATGGACCGGTTTTACAAGCCTTTACGAGAGGAGCTGGGCCTTTTTGAGGAGCAGGTTCACCAATGTCGCGTGGACTTTGACCTGCAGACCCTACAAAGAGTGCTAGCTCTGCTGTCTGAGGCTCACAAGACACCCCTGGACAGCTGGAGGCAAATAGAGACTCTTGTGCAGAATGGTAACATCTTGGGAGGCCAAGGAGCGCAGTTTCGAGATTACCTCTCCTGGCTTCTGTCCTACGTGGAGTATCTGCGTACGATGAAGACCGCTTTCGACGACCGCATTGTTTTTCCGCTTTGTGATAACTTGTATGTGAATGACGAGGGGGAGGTTTTATCACCTAACGGTTTGCAGCTTCCCCTCGCCCCGGACAACATTGCAGCTACTGCTCGGCAATTGTTTCACCATCGTAGAAGTTGGGCCCTTCTGTTGAGTTCTAGGAACCAGGGACAGGCCCAACAAATCCAAGGGGCATCTCACTCGACTCTTCTTCTACATCGTATCCCAGATATCTTCGAGGAGAGTCTGGTGACGGCTAACCTGGCGCGCCACTGGGTCCTCCTTCATGAAACCCGCCACAAAAACATTGTGGCTTCCCCCCAGGACCACCTGAGCCGTGAATTTCACAAGGACTCTCCCAAAGAGAGAGAGCTTTGGAGAGAGTCTCGGGTTGTGGCCGATGGTAGCCCAGAAGCCCAGTCTCAGGTAAAAGACACGAGGGAATACCTGATGTTTTTGCTCTGGAGAGCTGGGAGAGCCGAGGCTCTAGAATTACAGGTGAAGGAAACAAACCATAAAGTTTGGAGTCTTCTACAGGATATCAACGAGACACAAAAATTAGAGCAGGAGAACGGAGCGGGAAGTCTGGAGAAAATGGAGACGTTGAAAAGACAACTGGATCTAGAACGGTTCCACCAGGCAATTCTAAGCTCTGATTGGCAGCTAGAACTCGAGGTCCGCCCTTCGCTGATCCGAGAGATTGACGCGGTGAGTTGTGCCAAATAAACACACGCTATTTAAAGTTGGAATCATACCCCAAATTCTAGCCAACCATGAGGAACGTCCCTAATGCCACCAGACATTTTTCACGTGGATGTTGGTGATTTTAGGATCTACGTAATAAACAAATAGTAACATTAAGTCAGTAGAAGAGACATTTTCGCTTTCACAAGCTGGTGCTGGACAGAATAACGGCCAAAATGCCAAACGAGAAGCCGGCTCTGGTTCCAACTACTCCATTCTTTTGGAACTATCTCGCTCCACTTTATATGTAATAAGTATATATTGTGACTGCTTTTTATAGCGCTGTTTGTTAGAGTAGTCGCTCGTATTGTTTATTCCGTGTATTATTCCGTGTTCTCTTTTCTTTCTGGCTAATCAAAGGACCATCTATGTGTTTTAGATAATAGACCACAGTGCCCTCTACTGTCAGGAGACTAGAATGCAGAGTTAAAGTCGGATGCTCATTTTTTCTGCTTAGAGTTATAGTCGGGTATAAATGATTCATGATAAAACTGGAAATATTGGTTTTCTGATAAATATGGCCTTTTCCCGATGTCCGCAACTAGCATGGGTTAAAAATAAGGACAAGACTATTCTGTACCCTCAGCACAGTAGATCCTGCATTTGGTTTTTGAGGACAACCAACTCCCTGCTTCCACATTTTGTACACCCCTTTCCGGATTCAGCATTTGCACCATTTGTGCCAAAATAATTTTTATAGAGTAACATAATTCAGATGGGTTATATAGTTTTTTTTATATTTGAAATAATACTTGATTATCGGTTTGTTTTGATTTTAAATGATAATTCCGAGCCATAATAGAGGCACCGAAATAAGAATGCTGACGGTATACTTGGTTTTGTTTCAGGTACGAGAATGCTGTAGCCAGCTGGAAGCTAACCTTAGCCCGAAGAAACAAGATGGCGAGGAATCCCCCCAGGACTCCGTGGGGGTATCTAGCGACACCGAGTGGGACAGCAGCTCTGTCTTCTCGCACTCCTCAACCCGCTTGTCAGACGCCTTCACTCCACGTTGACTTTGGATACAATGTAGACAACGATCGTTCCAGGAAGCCCAGATACAAACCAACTCTCCCGATCCCAAAACCTTCTGAATGTAATAAACTGAAATCAGATTTACTTCACAGTTACTTCTTAATACAGAAACTGACGTGGTGACGGGACTGAGTTTATTGGCTGTAAAATGAACTATTTTAACCTAAATTTGGTTCCGGTGTTTATGCGTATTAACTTTGGAAGCCGGTGAATGGAAATTGATGAAATATTTTATGATTCTGTGTAATAGAATTCAGCTGATGGTTACAATAAAGAGTTTCTACGGAAGTTGGATTGAACAAGTCCCTATTGTATAGGCGTTACTGGGGTTATAGTTGAAGAAGGGATCTCTGTGGCCTTCACCCAGTTAACTAAAAGTATCCCAAACCTTTGGACTATCTTTTCTAGGACTGATTATTTTATATCCCACCGCCCTGATTTCATTTTCCAGTGTGTGGGAAATTGTGTCTGTGTAGAATTGTGTGCATGCGCAGTGGAGCTGCCTGTTTTTAGTGACTACTAAATGCGTCCTGGTTTGCCGGGGGGGGGGTAGATATCAGGGGGTTAATTCAGGGTCAATTCATTTAGAAATTTCCTATGATAATGTCTCAAAACCACAACATACAAGGCACTAGTCCTAGCGTCAGAGTCTGACTCTGGCTCCAAGTCTAAAATTTAAGGTCGCCTCTGGTAGCCATACGTTGCAGCCTTTCAAATACTTTAAGGTGTGAGTAGAACAGATCCTATCATGCGTGCAGTGATCAGAAAACCTTTATATGGTCTGTTTTTTTTGCCTTGGTGCACCTTTAAGAAATGATGAATCAACAGAGACAAGCAGTTGCAGGAACGTCTCATAAAAGTACCTTTATATCATCAAGTCTAAACAAGACAGAATGTTTAAGAAAGAAAGTCCATTCCGTCCAAAAACAAAATAAGACGTGAAGGGAGGAGGCAGAAACCCGAAGGTACGGAGCCTCAGACCGGCATGTGTAACTCATTGTACTCATCCTGCCCGTCTTCGTCAAAGTTCGGCTCGACGTCTTCGGAATCCAGCTGGTTAAGAGAAGCATGAGAATCAGAGAACACGGTTACTGGAACGCGGAGTTTAAACAGTAACCACAAAGACAATATAAGAAAAACAAAAGGAGGGCCGGGTCTTTGTGGACAAGAAGACAAGCGGGGAACCTAAGCCTCTTTGTATCCGTTCTTCTAGAATGTCAGCTCTGTCGGTGAACGCGCGTTCCGGAGAGTATACACTTACGGCTTTCAGCTCTCTCTCGTGGAAGAATCTGGGGAGTATGAAGCGTCTGAGTGGAACCGTGAGAATGAGGAGGAACGGAAAGGCCAGGGACACCGGAGAGGACTTCACGACCCAGAGAATAACGATACAGGAGAGCTGAACACAGGTGAAGAGGTGCATCCTCCACGTGCACACCTGCGGACAAGAATACGTGTTACGTAGTGTTACAGGTACCCCGTACGGCGCTGTATGTACTTAGACATTCAGAACACATTCAGAACTTTCCAATCATGTATCTCAGAGGGGAAGTTGCTGGAAGAGTTTTCACTGCTTCACGTCACTAATTATCATGAAGGTCCAACCGCAATGAGCTTCTGCTGTAGCAAGAGATTGGCTGGTCCTGCATAATGTATCATTAAGTCACCCATGAGATTATGCATTTTACAGGGCCAGCTCTCCTGCTAACTCTCCCTTTAGTGAATAAACCCCGTAGCGTTTGAGACGTAACCCAGAACTAGCCCAGCTCGTATGATAATCATCATCATCATCATCATCATCAGTTCTTGGGTACCTAACCCCCATCTAACAGTTAACTTGCCTCCTCTGCATTAACCTTTACCACCTCTTCTGGAAGACTATTGTTTATCCACCACTCTCTCGAGTTCCGCCATGACTTGTCCCCTTGCATTTCTAACTCTCGGTATGGACCACGATTCACGCTTACCTTGACGACGTAGGGGTGGTCAGGGTGATGCTTGGGGTGCATGAGAATAAGAAGAAGTCTTTCAAAAAGCTGGATGCCGGTAAGCGACGTGACCCCCATGTACAGGAATATCCCAAAGAGCACGGCCAGCGGGATCTGCCGCAACATCTCGCCCATCGCTATCGAGAGACCTGCAGCCAAGAACACAGGACACAACTTTGACCGCAGCCCGACAGAACATAATAGCTTATTACAATGTATAATTTCTTCCACTAAACCTCTTGTTCTAGCGGATCGGGGTATAATTGGGAGGCCATAGACCGGAGGAAAGGTGAAGGTTCCTTAAAAAAAGGTGTTAAATATGTATTTCTTGTCTTTATGCAATCTGAGATTAAGCCAAAGAATGCTCCCTCCTCTATTAGGACTAAAGGGCTGAGACGTTACAATCATTACTGTGGTTACTCTTACCCACTAGAGCCGAAATCAGTACTCCAGTTACTCTCTGCTCCTTGACCTCTGCGATGCGCGGCCTTTCTCCCGGTGCCGTTTTGCTCATCAGAGTCAAAGCGTTGACGTGGGTCACAGAGCGCACGGTTGTTGCCGTCAGCCAAGGTAACCCAAAGAGGGCGCACAGACCGCCCAGTGACCCAATAAGCAGCAGGTCCGAGTGGAACCCGCTACCTTTCTGCAATTGCCTCTCCTTCCGGCTGACAATCAAACTGAGAGAGACAGCAAAAAGAGAGATGTATTAAAATATGTTTCAATAAAACATTCTTCTATTCATCTTGCGATATTCCAAGGCCAGCTGAGAAGATGGTGGATAATCGGAACAGACTCCCAGCAGAAGTGTTAGAGGTTTATACAATGATGGACTTTAAACATGAACGGGACAGGCATATGGATCCTAAATCTAAGGCGTCTTTACGGTAGGAAAATGGGCAGACTAGGTGAGCTGAATGGTACTCATCAGTCGTCAAATTTAATGTTTCGATGTGTAAGACGGAGAATGGCTCAGTCTTAATCACCCAGCCAGACACTCTGACCAATGAAAGTCTATAGAGGAAGGGTCATTAGCATTGCCATAAAGCATCAGCTCAATGTGGTATTTGAGCCGGCAAATGGGGCAAATGAGATAATGCTAAACTACATTAATGTATCAAAGATACATCACTCCATACAATGACTGTCCCAACTAATACCGATCAGACGAACACAGCACCAGCCAGCGCAGGGGCCTACAGCCACACACAGCAACACCAACACAACATGTCAGAAACCCCTTACACGTATAAATATACATAACATTTATTTGGGGTCATTGCGTGAGCCCCGGAAATACAGAAACTGGGAAAGGAGGAGGTGGGAAGAGGAGGACGTGGAGGGATGTTGAGTTTATTGAGCGAAGACAGGACTGGTTCTGGAGAGGACAGAGGACAATGGGTTCGCTGGGTCCAGCAATGGCGTTTCCTTCATTCCTCACTTACGTGGTGATCTGTGTTTCCATAAAGATGAGAATAAATACCAAAAGTGCTGGGATTGCTGAGGCAAACATCATCCAGAGAGGGAAAGGACGTGAGGACCCCAGCGGGTGTATAAACCATCCACGCTTTCCTGGAGAGGTCACCGACAGCCCCGACGGCACATTCAGTTTCTACCAGAGAGGAGAAGGGCAATAATAAAGCAATCTTTGGGATATAGAACTTTGCCGGCACGTAATGAGTGAAGGAAATAGGAATTGTAGTCCAACAGCAACAGCAGGTTAGCAATAAGTCGGGTTGGACAACCGGCCAACCTCCAGGTGAATGCTTAACAATCATAATTCAAAGGTTCTTCTTACAGCCAGAGAATAAAACATGCAGGAAGATTCTAGGCATTGCCTTCTGGAGATAAGCCTGAGGGAGAACCAGATCTTCTTGGTCTTCCTCAAGCAGCGAGGACCACTAATGTCTTCAAGAAAAGACAGGAACCAAAAGCCACCAAGAGGAGCCACATCTTCTAAGGATGCAGTTCCACTGCAGAACTTCAATATCTACAGGCGAGTCCAGACACTGACCTCCTTGCTTACTTGCACCTAGGGCAACTTATTAAGCTGTTTTCCCTATAGTGTTTAAACAGCTATTAATACAAATTAAAATATAATATTAATTAAAATAAAATAATAATATGGGAGAGTTAACACAACCTCATTGAAATAAATTCAAAGAAAAGAATTATTTAGGCCATATCTATAGCCTATAACGGCATGTTATCGGCTGCTTCTGTCCCTCCAGAGCCCGCTGTTTATAATGCTTTTGGGCCCAAAACAAGCTTTAGGTAGTCACACTGGGTATCATTTATCTACATGTGCTTTTTATACATACATTAGATACAAAAGTATACCTGAGTGTACGTGTCAGTTATCGTATAATCAAGTAAGACCATTACTAGGATAGATATGGGAATCCCGAAATCTCCGATAACCCGCCGTGCCTGCGAAGAGATAGACAATAAACTAATGAATGCAGCGGATAGTAGCCATGCCAACAAAAAATACGGAGGGTATCGGTAAAAGCGGGGCTGGCAGAAATCATGGAAAACCTAAAAAAATAGCGATACTCGATGGTGAGCCCCGGAGGTACATCTATAGCCCCCCACCTTTCCTCCAAGGAAACGGCTGTTCTTGAATTTGCGTAGGAAGAAGGCGATGAGGAAAGTTCCAGACATAAGGATGAGAGATAGCAGGGCTGTATTTGGCTGCATTCTTGGACCCACGGCAGGAGTACGGCTACCCCCGGGTGGGTAGGTTCTGAGCAACGGGTGGTCGGTGAAGACCTGCGAGCCAACACAAAAAAGAAGCCATTATGGGGATGGACGTTATATATGGTTAATGATCCAATAGGCAAGCTGACGGCTTTTTAAGTGGGGTGAGGTTTTCTACGGACCCTTTATATTTAGGAAAGGTCAACAAAGACGCGGAAGATGAGGACCCTCAACTCTCAGTGCCTAACGAGCCTGACTCTGCCTGACTCTGGCGGACTCTCCCTGTGGTCAGGCCAGAGATGTCTCATTCCCACCTTGTACAGCTTGTAAAATGTCTCATTGATGAAGATGAGGGAGATAAGGAAGGCAAAGATCTCCTGCGTGAACGGAGAGATATATCGAACGAGGAAGCTGCCCTCAGCCGCCACCATCACCAGAATGAACAGAATCAGCCAGAAACCAATCCAGACGCGGCCGGTCAGGTACTCGATGTCCTGTGTCTGACAGAACTGCGGGAAACGGGAGATCACAACAGCGTTACATTGTGGCAATTTCACCCATAATGCATATGGACAAACAGCTCTGGAGGGGGTAGGCACCCGGGTAACACCATAAGAACTGAACATATCTCTGTGTTACCTAAATGGAGCTTTTTAGGACCAAATATTCAGGCTCTATATTCCCCCAACGTTCTACTATATCAGGCGAATCAATACTGTATCTAATATCTGTATCTAATTCCTGTGATCTTACCTTAAAAAAAGCCTCTTCGAAGACAAGCAAAGGCCCAGAAAACCCGATAATGAGCAGAGGTTGAGCGGCGAGGAGTGAGAAGATGACCCCCAAAATCGAGGTGCAGACTATAAGCTCTGACACTCCCATCAGCCCCTGCGTCTTCTCGCCTTGGGACAGGATACACAGTAACACAGATTACAGCAACGTCCAACGTGCTCCTCGAAAGGCCACCATCCGGCCAGAGCTTTAGGATTTCTCTAATTAACATGTAATCGCAACCATTAAGGCCATGGGCTAGGTATCCTCAGAAATAGTGGTCCTCAAAACCCTGAGATGGGATGTTTCTACTTAATTATAGCAAATTTTCAATTTAAGGCCAAAATAATGAAATTAAAGCTCCTTTTATTAACCCCTTAAAAATTGCCAAATGCTGAGAAAGTATTATGGGAAATTCAGAGTTGCTCGTCTGTAATAACTGATTTCCTTAGATATTTACCTAGAAGACCCCCAAAGGTAATGGCCGGTGATAGAGCCGCAAAATAGATAAACAGAGCTGCCGCTAGACACTGGCTATTCAGACCGTCCTTAATGTCGCTCCAATATTGGACATAACGTCTGCGGATGTCACGGACCAAGCCACCAAACAGGAATCCAGACCGCTCCAGCGGATCCAGTTCATTGTCCCCATCGTTATCACCATCCTCGTTATCGTCTTGCTTCACCTGACCTAGATCTGCTTGGAAGATGAACGAGAAGAGACTCACCGGGTGATTTATTCATAGTGCATAGTATTCATTATTCATGTGTGTCTATGATGACAGCAGATCTTTATGAGTCTTCCATAAGTTGAGGGACCACAGAAGTCTTCAATAGAACACGGACACCAAAAATCCCAGATGTAGATCGTGTTCCTTCCTGACCCCATCAGCAAGCGCAGAGGTCCACATCTGGACTCACCTTTACACTTGAGTTGAACCCCACGGGAAGAGAGGTACGAGAACAACTCACCCGAGAACAGACAGCATACCTAATACCCTGTCCCACTCAGGTGAGTTTTAGCTCACTTGTGCCATTACAGAATTAAAATCCCAATTGACGTATCAGCCGGATGCTGCCCACACAGGTGGTTCAGAACCGGCATGCAAATTCTCTCTAAATAGGTAGGTGGATGTCCTATTTTGCCCAGGACTGCTTTTACAGGGCAGATTGGCACCTTCGGGAGCCCACAGCCTGTTGTAATAAACGGACCAGGCTCTTTGTTTGTCTGCCCCAGTTTCATGAGATTTCTATATGTAGTGAGCTATCCTGATGATGTTTACCTAAACATTATCCTAAACATTAAAACCAGACCTGCAGAGACTTGTCCTGTAATTTTCGGGGCTACGTTCTCCCTGGCCGAACGCCGCTGCTCCCTCTCCTTCCTCTTTCTCAGTAAGTCCTTCTGAAAGGTGACGATGGAACGTAGCAAGTCCTTGCCCTGGACTTCACACGGTGGAAGGACCATACTGCAGTCTAGAAACTCATTGATGGCGTTGAGGAGGTCATGGCGTTCTGCTGCCATATATGCTGCTTCATGAAAGACCTAGGAAGGACAAGATGGGATTCCTGTCATATTTCATCCTTAAACTTACTATTTCCATTGTTACAATGTTACTGCTCGAGAAGATTATATAGATGTAGTTATACCCAACTGGAGAGTCTTCACTCCATTGAAGTGCTTAACCTGGTAGACGTTTTATGCACCATGATGTTCATCTTCAAAACGCTTCATTTAGATAAATTACGGCGAACAGGTACATTTGCATAAAAATCAAAAGTGTACTTCTTTGGCCAATTGAATTGCAAAGAGAAGAAATATCAAGTGTATTAATACTTCTAGAATTGCAATCCTTTAGAACCATAAACTTTTTCACACCGTATCATAACGTTATCGTACCTTATCATTAACTATCATTTTCTCATAATTACCATTCGCGTTAACCTTTCAGAACATGTAAAATAACGATAATTAAACCAATTAAATGAAGTAAAAATATATCCCAGCTGTCCTCTGGGGAGTAATAACAGCGCAGTGTCACTGATCCCTTTTATTAGTCCTGAAATCCTTCCTTCTTCCGTGTGTCAAGAAACGTCTTACGATGAGATCCTTCCATTCAGGATGGTTTTTTTTTTTCATTACCTTCTGTAATCGGAAGGCCGTTAATTATAATAAATTAACCTCATTAAAGCAAATCGAGATGAGCTCATTATCTTTTGACAGTTTCTAACTTGAGCGTGTTCCACGGTGTTCTCAGTAAGAGAAACCGCAGCTACAAAGTATCGACGTGAAATATATCCGGCTGTCCGTAGAGAAAGGCAAACATTGGCTAGGATTGGTTTTTGAAACCCAATTTATTGTCGCACTTATATTTTGGCATCACGTCTGGCCCTGTTTGATTCCATCATTCACTCCAAGCAAACCAGTAAGCGATTGAACTCACAACTCATGGGAGCTTGGAGTTTCTTGCTTCCACTCGTCTGCATCCACTTGCTTGCTATCATATAAAAACAAGAAACATAACAGCGCCCCCTATAGCACCTATACGGTGGGACAAGCTCTGGCCAAAAGGTTCTGAATAGTGAATACCCCAAGAATTGCCCCGCTTGCCTCTCATAACATAACTTGCGGATTATACTTTTTTTCTTGCCTCTGTAACTCGATTCTCCGTTTGGTGAAAAGACCTTCCTTTATTCTTACCTTGTCCGACATGAGAGTAGAAATGGAGCGTCCGATTTCATGGTAGTCCATATTAGATTGAGTTGGGCCAAGCAACAAAAAGAGGAAACGGACCGGGATCGGCACCTCTAGGACTGATTCTAGTAGGACAGCCTCATTCAGGCGGACAAAAGCCATGGCGGGATGGGCCAGGAATTCTACGCAACCTGTCAACGGCAAAGAATGGGAAACAGAAAAGTGAGCAGTTTGAGAGGCAGACGGTGCAGGAATAAATAAATATATTTTATCGAATATGAAATAAAGATAATTTGCATTTCTAACTAATTCTGGATAGAAAGGGTATGACCAGCTATCTTCACGCAATCTGAAAATATGGCGTTGACCTAATGAGAACAAATACCCTTTTTCCCAAATCAGGCGCACTGTACGCCCGAGCCTATTTGTGACAATTTTCCTGTTTCAAAAATGCTATATGGATAAAATGGAAACATAGAAGCCTGAAAAAACAATTATGTACCAACCAACAAGAACAACCGTGGCCTCTGCATTATCTGGAATCTTCTCCATCAGCTTCCAGTGTTTAACTCGATGCCCTTCCGGACAGCTTGTTGCTTTCTGGAGTTGTTGGTAAAAGAAACAAGAAATAACTTTCTATATAACGATGCCATTTGCTACTCTGTTTCTAGGTAGCATTCCTTGTCCAGAAGTCCTCCAGCCATCTACTCTTGCTCCTCACCTGTTTATTGTCAGGGTCCTGAGGAACTTGGGGGTCTTTTGGTGGACTGCCAGGTATAGCATGGTTCCCGGCACTAGCGGTGGGATTGTTTCGAGGGTGATGTGAATCTCTTCCGTCATTGGGGTGACTAATGAGAAAAACCTACACAGGTTACTGCGGAGGACACTAGATTCAACATAATGATTACATTGGATAAACATGGATAAAATGTTATGGCGGGTGAGAAACAGCTGGGGGGCAGAAAGTAAAGAAGGAGAAGTGTGCGGCCGAGATACCCACACAATATCAGACACCTGTGCTTCATTTGTATCAGACCTGCTGGCTTCCCGTATCAGCAAACCTGGCCCTTACATGGGACCCAGCCGGCACTTTGGCAGGGGCAGGAATTTGCCACCCCAAGGCATATTCTTTTCAGGGGGTTGTGTGAGGTCACATCGGGTGTGACTGCGTGCTGGTCATGGGTATTTTGTGTGTCTGGGTGTGTTAGTGTGTGTTTGGGTATGTTAGTGTATGTTAGAGTGTGCCTTGATATTACTGAGTGTAAGTGTGTGTGTATGTTCAGTTGTGTAAGTGTCAGTGTGTGACAACGTATCTGGTTGTGTTGGTGTCAGTGTGTGAGTGTTAACATGTCTGCGTGTCTGATTGTGTCAGATAGATTTGAAACTATACATTTTCCGCTCCCTTTGTTGTGATGCACTTGATGCACAGACGTATCTTACACTGGCCCTGCCTTAGGAGATAAGATCTTGGCTAATTGCCTCTCGCAGTTACCTGTGCTTCAACAAAAGGGACCTCAGCACATTGGCGCGATCAATTGCCCTGATCTGCTCGGAAACTACCATCGACTCCACCACCATCTGCGCAATCCCTGGCAGAGTTGTTTGATCCAGATCCAGCAGGACAGCTCCTGGGAAGGAATGACAGAAATGGTCAGGATGGACCCACATTCCCCAGTAGATACTTTAGCTTGGTGGTGGGCAACTGCCGTCCCAAGAGACACCAAGAGGTCAGGATTTTAAAATGTTCCCCCTTAATCCCAGGTGTGATCCACACAAATAATATATATATTTTTTTTAATATCAAGATATGTAAGGCATTTTTAATAAATAAAATTAACAAAATGGGATATTTAAAAAAAACAACTTTGTTCACAGTTTTACAGGTATGTAAATTCTACCCAGCTAGCATAAATACCAAAACCAAAGAAATATCGCACATGGGACATGACAATATGGGACAGTTTTAAACCCATGACGTGCCTGGCACGTCACTGGTCGCGAAGGGGTTTAAATATCTGAAATGTCAACAAATAACAATACACATATATGTTGTCACCAAAGCAGCCTTAATGCAATTTCTGGTGCCTTCTCTTGCAACATACCATGTGCTATGGTTTTTCTGAGCTCGAGAAGGCTACGGAAAGACAGAGAAGCGATATGAGGCTTCCCCCATCGAGATGTGTCCTGCTCCACATCCTCCTCAAATTTTATCCAGCGGGCCGTCTCTTTCCACTGCATCTCCTGCACTCCATCACAGACCAGCTCATTTAACTCCACAAAGACCTGGAAAAAAAAATCAGAAGCATTTTTACAATGCAAAAATCCTAACAGAAAAAGTTTTTCATCATCTTTTTTATTTCCCATTTTTCCAGGGGTTTCCTAACGCTAGCCATTAGTCATGTGACATAAATAATAATAATAATAATAAGTATCTTTATAGAGCAACCAGCATTGTGTGATTAACATGGAGAGATGAAAATGTTGGTCTTTCTGTCCAAACCCTTCCCAGGAATAATTCTTTAATCATGTAAGATTGGAGTCATGATGTCACATCTTCTGTTGTGATATGACATCACACTTTGCAATACCCCAGTCCTTTAAGGACGCACTACGCCTGCTTCCTTGAACAAGGGGGATTAAACATGAGCGGGGGGAAACCTACTCGTCAATATATGCATCGTATACATCTAAAGCCCTCTTACTGTCTTACTTCGTGGGGTCCTTGATCAAAACGCTTCTTGTTCCAGTGCAGCTTTGGGGGGATGGCGGAGGCTTCCTTCCGGCTGCTTCTGTTCTTTGCCCCATGTTGTCTGCGTAGGGCCTGTGGCTCTTCCAGGGTCAGACCTGCCCAGAGAGACACCGGATTAATTGCCTTATTCACTATACCTACTAGATAGCAACATAAGCTGGTCTCTCTTTACATAAATACTCAGTAAACAACCTGTCTGGACGCCTAAAAAAGCCACATTGTTATAGAATGTCAAAAATGAAACATTTTATTCATGTCCCTTTCTATTGGCCAACAAACCCGTATCTAAACCTGTTATTTATTTCCTACTCTACCCTGATGAGAGTTACCGTTTGCAATAAAGTATTTCAGGAAGAACTCCCAGTACTCACCGCTGTTGTTCTCCTCGGGATGCGTCAGATGGTCTTTGATGGATTCCCAAAGATCATAATCATCAAAATTCAGGACAAATTCTTCAAAGTCCTCGTACCCTACCGAGTCTCTCATGTTACGGCTGGAGCTCTCTTTTCTGACAATTAGGTCTCCCTTGGCTTCGTTTTCATCGCCTTCTTGTATCGTCCTCATCTCGATGGCCCTTCGTTAGTTGAGTCTTCGGGTTTCGAGTGACCTGAATGGAGCTTGTTCTAGAGATTGCGATGTCTGTAGCCCCTCGTATACGAAGACTAAATTCCTGGCAGGGGTCAGCTACTAAGTGTTGGGACCAAGTAAACACCGAGCAATAGGTCCCACGCTCCACACATAACACAAGCGGCGTCTTCACTGACGATGGCGCTCACTCTTGATTTACGGAAAATAAATCCACCTACTCTACATCCTTAACCAACTCTCTTTCCCCTTGTGCCTATTACAACAGATATAATTGTTTCAAGGTCAACAAACAAATTAGAAGCGTCTGCTGGTGGTCCGGTGGTGGCCAAACCTTCCTTCTGTTACTTTGTTCTTCCTAAAAGCATCCCTGCGTTCTATGGCTTCCACCCTCGGTGTCACTCTGTCATATTGAGTTCTCTCTGTGTCCTGGGGCCATCCTAATGGATTTCCATGACGTTTCATACGTCCCATCGCAGAGTGGTGGCAGTCGGTGGCACAAGATCTATTTTTAGACTGTAAAACATGTGAGATTATTCCCTGGTTCTTGTCCCAGATGCAAAATACAAGGGGATCGATGGGACAAGTGCATCACGAGATGATTGATAAGATTGTTACCCTTCTGTATACATATATTGTGTTTATATATACATTACCTTCAGAAGTTTGGGGTCATTGAACTGTTTCAACAGAAAACAAGGACATTTCTGTCTGTAACACAATTGCAAAAGGGTTTCTAACCATCAATTAGCCTTTTTAACTTAAACTTGGATCAGCGAACACCACGTGCCATTGGAACACAATAGTGATGGGAGTGATAAAGGGCCATTGGAACACAGGAGTGATGGGAGTGATAAAGGGCCATTGGAACACAGGAGTGATGGGAGTGATAAAGGGCCATTGGAACATAGGAGTGATGGGAGTGATAAAGGGCCATTGGAACACAGGAGTGATGGGAGTGATAAAGGGCCATTGGAACACAGGAGTGATGGGAGTGATAAAGGGCCATTGGAACACAGGAGTGATGGGAGTGATAAAGGGCCATTGGAACACAGGAGTGATGGGAGTGATAAAGGGCCTCTGTACGCCTATGAAGAGATTCCATTAAAAATCAGCCGTTTCTAAGTCACCCTAAACTTTTTAATTGTAATATATATATATATATATATATATATATATACAGTATAATGTATAGTTAAAAAAAAAACACGGTTTGTTGTTAAATAAATTACAAATTACAACAGATCAATGCCCCCCTCAGCGTGATTATTGACCATTGTGACATTGATTTTCTTCCGAAGCCTCCGGCCGTTCCTGCACTTGGTTCAATGTCAGAGTCCAGCTCAGTGTAGCGAGCGGATGATACAGCGAGGAATCCTGACCTTCGGAATACAACATTATTATTACATTGTATACTTTGCGTGTGCTTCTGTATATTAATACAATGTATATATATATATATATATATATATATATATATATATATATATTTATATACACAATATACTTATTTATATATATTATATATATTTATATAATATATATTATCATTATTAATACAATGTATATTTCTATCCTGCTTTATACAGTTAGATATTAACACTCTTAGTAATAACTAACAAACGGTCAAGATACCTGTAAGCATGATACTATTGGCATTTCTTGCTGTTACTGAGTTATTTTAAGGTGCGTCCACTAATCACAAGTACCCCAATTTAGAATTTCCTCCCCAATGCCCCTATTTTCTAGGAGGTCAGAATGTTTGCTGGGTATGAGGGTATCGCAGGGTTCTACAGCCCTTAAAGCCCCGATAATGTGTATAGAAACAGCAGGAAACGGCTTTATAAATTAAACGTGTAAATAAAATCTATTATTCTTGTTCTAAACACCCCACTCGGTTACACAAATACCCAGCAATGGGGCACTAAGTCACATAAAAAGTCTCAATAAAGCCACACCCCTTATCACACCTCTAACCACGCCCACCACACGATAGCGTAGCCCTTTTGGTGTTTATTTGTATAATCAGCTGGAATCTATGGTAAGGGAGCGATAGGGTTCATTAGGAAGCCGCTCTTTCCGTCCAGCGTGCTCTATGATAAGCAGGAAGAGACGGGACGCTGCTGACTGCGGTCGCGTTTGTGTGAACGGTAACCAGGAAGTAGGGATCGTGTGCAAAGTGTGTGACAGGAACTGGAGCGTAGACTGGCCCGAGCGCACCGGCGCAGGAGAAGGGACGGGGTCCGGAGAAGGAGGCAGCCGGCAAGCTGTAGGCAACCTGCGAGGGGTCACTGTTTATGTGCCTCACTGCAAGGTAAGCTGTGTGGGGGAGAGCTGGAGGGAGAGCTGGGGCTCCCAGCGTGGAGGGTCACTGTCCCTGTTTATTGTGCATGTGATGGAAATTAGACTGGTTAACCCCTTAGGTGTCAGAGAAAGAAAATGTAGTCCAATTGTTACCATGAAAAGAAAGTGAAAGTAAATGCTAAAACATGAAAACATTTTTTTTTCTTTTAGAAAATGCTTTTTATGTGAAAGCCTGTCATTTCCCTTTACATTCCCTCCATGCAGTTGAGGGGTCTCGCTGTATAATAGGGGGGCTTATGCATCATATGTTCTTAAATATATATTTTGGAATAATGATAATCGCATGTTTTTTTGCCTTACCTTTTTGTGGAGAGTTGGTGGGAGGGGCACTTAATCCCAATTCTCCCTTTATTAGCGCTAATTATATATGTTCACGTATCCATTAAATTATTAATATTTCCATGCATGCCCTTTAACTGTTATTGTGTATTAGAGTGTCAGAGGGATTGACGATGAGTTATCCTGCGTTAATTAAGTATAAGTCAGGTGACCGGCCCCCGGGGACGCTTCCCGTAATGTCGCAATCGCTTTAGCACGCACTTTGTGCCGTCGTTGTTTTTCTGCGCATTTAAATGGCCGACAACATAGAGGTATTCAGGTATAAAAATATTCATCTTCTGACAAGGAATCATGTGACCCAAATCTATCGCCCCGTTAAATACAGCAACTAACATCTTGTAGAGTGCATTACAGTATAATATAATTAATTACAATTAATAATTATTGTATTCTCCAAACTCCCCAGTATTCCATGGTTTTCAGCTGGGTATTTAGTTTTTTTGTAGTGTGTTTTAGAGTAATTGCAAGTTTCTGATTAAATCGCTTTTCATATTTTGGGGCTGTTTCTGTTTTTGTGCTTTGTACTATTTTTTTTTTGTTAAATAAGCAGCCCGTAAGAATTCAGGTTCCTGTTCAATAAAACTCCCACTTTTTCTGTTCTAGGTCAATGCCAACTGACGCTCCGGAAACGCAGGTTCAGGCGTTAGCCCAACTGTTGCGGGATCATGGTGAGTCCTGAGCCGTGTTTGAGACGCAGTGAGATTCAATAAGGATCCGGCATCGAAGTCTAAGGCGTTTTAAGTAGTGTGGTTGACTCTTGTTGTGTTGCAGGGGATTCTGTGCTCGACGGATCCCGCGTCCTCTCCCTTCTCACGCCGTGCCTGCAGGTTGCCACTCGCCTATTCGAACAGCTTTTCCCGCGAGGGCCGGGATCTGGGTTCCAGGCGCTGCCGGCTCACCCTGCGGATAACCTCCCTGTTCTACGGACGCAGTTCCTGCTAGACATGTTTCAGAAAGCGCCTTCGCTCAAGGTAACCCTTGTTACACGCCGAAGTGCCTCGCTTCCGCACCCATTGCTCACTAAAAATTCTATTCAGTGCAGCTCTTGTAACAAATGTGTATTTTATGTATTTTTTAGAATAATTACAAGGGATTTGGTCGCTTTTACAGCACATTTTTCTCCAGAAGTAATGGGTTCCTTCCAAGACGTTCTTAGCGCACGCATATTGTCTTTGATTACTGATGAGCCATACAATTCATACCTAATCTGATTCTTTCTGTTCTCTAGCTCATTCACCCCTCTGATTCCCCTCGCCAGCTGGATGTGAATATTTTCCCCTTTAAGTCGCTGCGAAGTCTGGAGGTGAGAATAAATCGCTTGCGCGTGTAAGAAAGGTATAGCAGCAGGCGGTAAACGGGGGGCGCTGTAAGCGGCAGAGGACCCTCAAGGAAATTGTTGGGGGTGGGGGGGGGGTGATGAGCCCATGACGTTTAATTAATGCCCATCATTCAAACTACTTGTTTCTAACAATTACTGCTTTGAGGTGTCTGCCTATTGGTACAGCCTTGAGTGTTCCATTTCAGTGTATTATATCTGCGTACTGATCTCTAACCACCTCTTTCAGTTGCGTTCGCTGCCTCCGCATTGTCTTCGTGGCTTGCGATCGGTTTATTCTCAGCTGGAGGTGCTGACCTGCTCCAAGTGCGTCACCAGTTTGGAGGTGAGTGCGGATACGTTGTAGCCAAGCTGAGCGCGTCGGGAGCTTTGTTACCGGACCCCATGCAATAACGTTCTGATTATCACGCAAGACTTGCTGATTGCTTTATTCCAGAGGACAGTAAATTTCCAGTTAAATCATCCCCCCCCCCACAGACCTTTAATAGCCACATGATCTTCCCAGCCGTTCCTTTATTTACCAAAAGGCAGTAAGATAAGATTTAATAGCCTTTTCTTATCTCTGAGATAAGAGAAGATCTTTGTACACAAATAGTGTGTTAGAAGAATTAAAGCCGGGGAGGACAGTATATGACTTGGTAGCTGTAAGAAACAATAATGGGATATATGCATTAACAAGCTCTGTTTTTTCCGTAGCCTGTGTGTTAAGCCACGTCACGCTTCTCTTACTTTAGCATATGGTCCGAGTAACGGCATCTCATGAGACATTTGTTGCTGTAACGGATTCGCTGTTATCACACCCGCAGCGTCTGTCACGCGGTATATTTCCCTATTAGACAGATAATGTATTTATAAATCATTATTTTGCCTACGAGTGGTGCAAGGGGATCATCGCTTTACTGGTCGATTTTATTCATCCTCATCACATAAGTATATCATTACACACACAAAATAACCGTGTAACGCTCTGAGGCTGCGGGCCTCATCGGATAATTAAGTCTTTACATAGAATTTTCACAGCAGATAAGAACCATGCCGCCCGTCTAATCTGCCGTATAAAGACTCAAACCTTCATCAGTCTGTGGTCGCGTTATGGATTCATAGATATAGCTCATGCGTGTTTAAATTCCTTAACTGTATTGGCTTTACCACTTCCACTGGGAGACTATTCCACTTATCTACCCCCCTCTTAATCCCGTATATATGTGTAACTGCATGTTTCTGGTCTGCCGCAGGAATTGATCTCTCTCTGCGGGGGAGATCTGAGTTCGGCTTTACCCTGGCTGGAGCTGCACACGCTGAATTTCGGCTACAATACAATCAATGCTTTGGATAACTCCCTGGTAAGCCCGTGGCCGCGCATAGATCTGCGAATCGCAGGTTCGGAACGTTCGCGCGCGTGCAAACACACTAATCTTTTGTGTTTTATAGAACTCTGTAGCAGCTTTTATCGCATCAGTCGACGTTGCATGTTTTTAGTGATTCTGTTGCTTTTGGGTGTCTTTTAAGCGTTGTTTGCCATGTGGTGTTAGAAGTTTTCTTCTTACTATTTCAGGAATTATTAAACAGTTTGAAAATCCTGGATCTAAGTCACAACCAAATTAAAGAATGCGGGTCCTATTTAAAGGTGAGACCCCCTCCCCCCTCTCTGCACATTGTTTGGATAACGATAGCGTTTTGGGATGAGATAAACTGAAGTGCGTTGGCTTTTTTTTAATGAGGGCCCAGCCTCCCAACGTCTCTCGTGTTTTTCTTCTAGGTGCTCTCAGAGCTTCAGTATCTGAATTTAGGATATAACCTATTAACGACGGCCCCGGAACTCGGCACGGAAGCCTCCGCCAAACTGCAGACTCTGATCCTTAGACACAATCAGCTGTCCAACACCAGCGGTCAGTGTGTATGTATTTGTGTGCGGGGAGCGTGTGCTATTTTGTGAATAGGTTAGTGCACGGACTGGCTTTGATTCATAAGGTTGGGAGTCGGAATGTCTGTCGTGTCTCGCTGACTCTTTGTGTCTCTTTACCCACCAGGATTGGAACTGCTATCCAACCTGCAGCACTTAGATTTGTCCTTTAACCTCCTCCATGACCATGCGCAGCTCAAAGGCTTGGCCAGACTACACAATCTCAGAAAGGTAATGGACCCTCCATTATTGGGTATTAGGTCGTTGTCGTTGTAGTTATAAGATCCATTGATGATTTTGCTCTCCTGGCTGTGCCACTTCTGATCGCACATACCTTGAAGAAACCTATAGCAAGGTGTTTTTTTAGTCTAGTCTGGGTAAGGGTCGTTGTTGAGGGTGGGGTGTGAGTGAATATCCCGTGCCCCCTCCGCTTGCTCTCTGTGACTCGGATGATATTAGGTCGGGTGTAGGTTCGTTCGCTGACCTCTGCTCTTTTCTCGCAGCTTTACCTGAAAGGGAACCCCATTTATTTTCATAAAGACTATAAAGTGTTAACAGCCCAGCATTTATCACCCAAAAGCTCTGACAAGGTGAGTAAACCCATATATTCTGTGTTCTCTCCACGTCCCGAATACCTGATGTTCCTGACATGTCTTTGGGTCTTCTGCAGATGTTTTTGGATGGGGTGTTGCTGGCCAGGCTAGAGCTAATGGTAAGATGACCGAGGGCATACGTTGCGTTGTACTGTATGTTTATTTTGTATATAGATGTTTGTGATCATTCAGTATACAAATACGTGTTTTTTTACGACTATTCTGTGTTGCAGTTACTTTCTTTCTGATTATAACTGTATTCCACCTGCAGAATATACAGAATATAACGGGTGAAGCGGTCAGGCAGCCTCCCCCAGGCTCTGCGAACGAGAGTTCATGCACCGGCGATTTAACGGACAGCTGCTCGGCTGCGGACAGAGGTGCTGCCCGACTCCCGCGGAAGAAATCCAAGGTGAGACCGTGTTTACGCAACGGCGCTTATGAGATCGGCCGAACGGTCTGCGTGACTCCCGTGTTTCCAATTGCTTCCAGGTTAAAGTGCGTAGGGCGAGTATCTCTGAGCCGAGTGACAGCGAGTGTGAGCAGCGAGGACAGCCGATCGGTGAGTGCAGTTCTGTTCTTTTTCCCCTGTATGTGTGTTGCGAGCCCTTTTGTCTATTAGGTGTCTACAGAGCAGCCACTGGGAGGCGCTGCTGCGCTTTGGTAGTATATAAGTTTGGTCACTATTTGCACAAAGTATTTATTATGCAGGGTGTATGGAGAGCATAGAATAACATTCTGTATTTCCAATATGTCTACCCCATACCTGTGGGGTTAATTATGTTTCTGCTCTTCATTGCTCGTTTATTTTTTTAAGACATTACCTTAATCAAACGAGTAAGTAGTTTACTACCGTTTCATTTTTAGTTATTATTTTTAGTTTGTACTTTGTGAAAGTTCACATGCTCCTTTTACATCATGATCTATAATGTATCAAGTCAATTCTGATATATATTCCAAGCCTTCAACCTCTTGGTCGTTCTGTCTCCTTTGTAGAGCCGGTATTGCAGCACCAGAAGGATATCGAGCGTACCGACAGCTTTCGGGAGCAGTTCGGGGTGGACTGGCTGCAGTACAGAGCTCACTTGGAGAGCGAACTCGGTCAGGATCACCCCGACGGTCGCGGTCCTCCTCCTGCCAGATGTTCTCCTTCTCCTGTCCAGAGCCCTTCTGTTTCTCCTGTACCAAACAGTGAGATCAAGCGGAAAAGCCCATCCCCTGCTCCGGAGTTACCCAACCCTACCCCGGCCTGGTCTCCTGACAAAAATAATAGCCCCGATGTGGCTGTAGATAAGCTGATAGAGAAGATTGAAGATGTTCTGGAGGATAACTTGTGGGGGCAAGAGGACAATAGCCGACAAGAAGATGAAGATGATGTCATAAAAGGTGGGCCATGAAACATGATGTTTTTTTGCAATTTTATCAATATTGCAATATTATTAGTCTTGTGAAAAGGTGCCTTCATATCCAATTTCTACCTGTTTTATATATTTGTTTTTGATCTTCTTGTTGTTCTAGGGAGTATAATGCAATATTTTATAGCTCGCTGTAATGTTATACACTTTATTTCATATAAATAGCTTGTACGCAGGACACATTTGGTTTCGTGTCACTTAATTATTTTTTATTTGTATTATTTTGGACTCCTCCGTAGATGCCCTGTGTCCCCCCGTAACGGTGTGCCCGGTCCTGTATGGACAGCCACGTAACCCGGATTGGCCTTGGGTATTTTTGCGCGTTACGCGCCAGTTCCTGTTGGAGATAGACCTGGAACGCGGGAGGATTTTGGCCAAAAGGGAACTGCGCAGCCTACGGGACATTCAGACGTCTGTGACGCCCTGGGAATGGAATGTGAGCTCACAGGACAAGAGTCTGATTTTTATATAACGTTTATATGAAAGGGCATCATTGTCTTATTGAGTTCTAGAATCCCCTAATCCCTAGCGGTATCTCTGTTCTTCTCCAAGCATTTACAGAGAGCATGTATCAGAATTTCATAATCGGCAGTGCTTTCCGAAACCTGGAAAGAAATATTTAGTGAAGTCATCAAGGTGCTATTTTGGGGAAAAACAACTATTTGTCTTGCTTTACCAAAATAACATGTTTTTGTGCGATCCTGCCGTCTAATTTTTTTTATGTTCCAGGGCGAGGAGCAGGAACTTCCGGTCCTAACACTGATCTTTGATTCGGTTTGCGAGGAGAAACAGAGGTTGCAATTTGTGGTCCTAGATAACACCCCGCAGATCTCCGTAACGGTAAGACTTCTTTCTTTCATCTATTGCAATTTTCCTGCAATTCACTCCTCTTTTGGGGGAAAGGGACCTAATTTTGACCCAGTAAATCCTGTTCGGCCCCCTCTGCAAACCTGCGTTCCTTTGTTTCCAGGGGGTTAAGGGGTTTTTGGGTTCCATGCTGACGCAGGTTCTGCTCGCCGCTGAAGACGAGGATGAAGGTCGCAGTTACGGGAGACATATGCTTTAGACAGACCTGTTCTCATAGTGAATGTGTTTAAGCATGTGCTTGACAGTCGCTGTCTAACAAATTGAAGTTTGCGGCCCGCAGCAAGTTTATGATTAATGAAAAAATTCTAGAGCTACTATAAAGATGTAAAAAAGTGACATTTTATGGATTGATTATATACTATATATACAGTCTATTGCTTTGTGCTAAATCCTGTATATTATATATTTTTTAATTTGAATGTAGATTCATGCACCCCGTACATGATGACTTGGAAGCCTCCTTGTTGGAGACCATTGATGTGGTAGTTGTAGCAAAGGAGGTGGTGGTAGATCATCTTAATATCCTTTTCGGTTGATGACGTTTAACCTCTGCCTTCTCGCTGTTTGCTTAGACGCTGCTTGAAGTGTTGGGTCCCATCCTGGAGGACAACCAGAGAGAGAAATCCGTGTCCGGCGAACAGCGCACGAGTTTTCAGTGTCTCAAATGCAAAGCGGAATTCAATCCAGAAGAGGAAGATGAGGACATCTACAGGACAGCCTCCGAACCAAAGGACCACACAGCGAACGGCCCCCTCGGTGATCCCACAGGTGACTCCATCCACGGTATTTCACTGGAATACACCTGGTTCTTAATGTAAGGGACACTGTTACAGAATGTTACATTTTAAACCATTGATGTTCTTTTGGTGACGCCACAAAGTTATAATTAAAAAAAAAAAAAAAAAAACCCAGTGGAAAGCACAATGGAAACATTTCCTTAAAGTCTCGGCTCATGAGCATTCCGCTTGTTGAATGAAAAGTTCTTCGACAAGCCTGGTGTGACGTTAATCAGAGTCATAGTTTCATACCAGGTGGGCAGAAAACTGATTTTCTGTTCTCTAAATGAATGCTTACTGAAGCCTTTGTAGATGGGGCAGAGGGTAGCGGGCAGAGCACCAAATGGGACCTGAAGTGGAGGATGAAGCATTGTTCGTCTCCTTGTCTCTTTCAGCTCCTCTATTAAAGTGATGTTCTAGACTTTTCCTGCTTTTCTACTTTTCCTGATATATTTTGTTATGGAGCTGTTGAAATGTTTCTAGCCTTGTACGGTGCAGCATTATCCATTATAGCTCTTTTTATTTTTATATGTCGCGTTGCAGGAGATGCTTGTTGCCCATCGTGTGGAAGTTGTCACGTTGTCCTGGCGCCTTTGAATCAGAACAGAGGCTGCAGTACGCCTGTGATTTCCGTGCCCAGCGAACAGACGCAAGGAAGGTCCGAAACGGACAACCAGACGTCCTTTTACACGGGAGAAGGCGATGCTGAGAGCCTGGGAACGGGCAGCAGCTCCATCGGCACTCGAGACGACACGGAGAGCAGTATCTTCTACAGCTGCAACGCGGAACAGCAGGGACTGCAGCCCCCGGCAGACACCAGCTACAACAGTCTGTCCGGCAGCTACCGATACGGCACTCCTACCCCGGCGTTACGTCACAGCAGCCTTTTACCAGAGGACTCGTGTAAGATCAGCCCAGGTGTGTACAGAGTGAGGGTGCAATGATAGGTGCTGAAAAAGGTTAAACCTTTATTACTGGAAAAAGACCTTCAATTTGATAAAAATAGAGGAAAGTGTCTAAGCAAACTAAAAAACACTTTACTCCATAGCACTAAAATAGAAACGGGAATGAACTGAGCTTGGTTATTGTATACATTCTAGTAATTTGAAATGGGTCTTTCCTCGTGTCCAGGGTCTCGGCAAAGTTTAGACTTTCGTCTGGTGGATCATCGGCTCAAGCTGTATCTGGATATGGAGGTCCTCGGAGGAGAGATGGAAGAGTTTCGATGTTGCATTAGGGTAAGCCCCGGTATTTTGTTATAAGTATACTTAATTGAGCAGACATGATAGATTTGATCTATATTGATCGATAGTCTCTATGCCCATACATTACTCAGTAAGTAACGCAAAAAGGTAACTCAGAAGGGTTACAAAGAAAGATGATGACTACTTGTAGCTTTAATTTAGTAAACTCTGTAATAACCAAAAATGACACAATATTGTGTTCCTTGCAAATCCACTGACTCCTTTTTCTGTTTCTTTAAGTGACTTTTATGATTTCTCTTGTTTTTTTCTGATTTCTCCCAGGTTCCGGTCGTTCGATTTGGACGTTCCGAAGAATTCCGGGCTCTGGTGGTCGTGTCAAACCAGAAAATCTATTTCTTGGAAGTGACCGGGGATGTTAGGTACAGGCTGGACTGACTTGTGATTTATAGCGTGTGGGACGCGGGGTTTCCAGTGACTAGATTTTCTCCCGCAGAGGACCTCCGTGCGACTGGCTTCAGCCTGGAGACGCGCAGAACCTGACGTCGCTCACCCACCTGCACGTCGGGCTCAACCAGCAGACTCTGCACCTCGGGTTTGACGGCCCTGAAGCTGCTTACACCCTCCTGACCAGGAACCGCTTCTACAGCGCGACCTTCAGCAAGGACATCCTGGGTACGTTGATGGCTTTGCCTGGCGGAGAGGCATAAGTTCTTCTTGGAGTTCTACAGGTTTGTGAGATAACGGAGTTTATCGTTGTAGACACCCTCTCCGAGTTACCTCCACGGTACCGCAATAGTCTGGTACACAGTCTAGAGGAGCCCATCGCAGCGGAGCATCGCCTTTGGTAAGAGAACGTTACTGTACAATTTTTATCAAATAATAATATATGTTTTGGGTGCGTTTCTAACTTATTTCTGCTCTGACACATATAACACCTTTTAGCAAAGGAGTGCATGTCTTCCATGCCACATAAAACACATTATTGGGGTAGAAAGTGTAGTTTTACGTTTATGATGTGTATAATAACTAAGACTTTACAGTTATCATCAAATCCAATGAAGCGGCGGCCAAGACGGGGCTATGGCTATTTATTATTATTCTATGTAATATTTAATGCCCCGCAAGCTTCGACTGCCTGTTCCACTTCTACCCTCTCTAAATCCCTTTTGCACGTACGCCAGGCCTCTTCTGCAAGATAACCTTAAGGCGGAGAATAAAAGCCCCCCGGAGTTTCTGTACCTGCTGGTGTACTTTGTGAAAGGTAAGGTTTGTTTTGTCTGGCGCTGTATTCTTATAGACTTATATCTGCCTCCCTCCTCAAAGCCCCTACAGCAGATCAAAACACGGTTTAAGGAGGGGTTGCGCATGACTTTACGAAAGATGTATTGTTCTTCTGCAGAACCTTGGGATTCCGTTGACATGTTGGGCCTTGCTCTCTATCGTTCAATCACCTCTTGCTTGTTTGTTTGTACTTTTCCTCCACCCAACGTTTAGAGGGAACCTTGCAAGTACGGGCCGCGTGCTTCTTGTTGATTTTCTGGTTATCTTGACCCGATAAGATGTTCTGTCTCTTCTGCTCTCTCTGTCAGAGGACGTTGTTTCCCAGAAATCCACCGAATCTCACATGGCGGAGCGTAACGGCGTATCCTCCGAGGCTGTAGCGACCGGTGCCTCTCCGGCGTCCCTGCTGTTCACGCAAACTCACATGTACCTGCTGGAGGAGAGCCACCAGTGGCTTCACGCTGTCCCCGCCGAGCCGAGCGACGGCCTCTCGGGACACCGGGACGCGGTGCATGTGACAGAGAAACAGCCGATCAGCAGCATCAGCTCCGTGCATTTGTTCAAGTCGGCCTCTCGTCACCTCCACATCCGGCTGTATAACGAGGTACAATACTAAGGAGCCAAAAAAAAGAAGCCAAACGTGCCTGGCTCTGTAACAGTCCTGCTAACACCGCTCTTGAAACTATACAGCCAGTCATGTAAGAAACAATCAGCTGTTTCCAGCTACAATAGTCATTTACAACATTAACCCCGTCTGCGCTGGATTTCTGACCCATTTCATGTTATTTGAATTGACAAAACTTTGCATTTCTTCCAAAAACAAGGACATGTCTGAGTGACCCCAAACTTTTGAACTGTAGTGTATATTTATTACCAACCCACCTTCCGCATGTACCATGGGAGAAGCCATCTCATCTTGCTGTTCTTAAGAACTACATCATTATTCCTCCCCATAAAGTTATTATTCATGCGGTTGCTGATCGGTTATGTAGGAATTTGCGAGAGGGATGAGAATGGAATTCCGGACGGGAAATTGCGGGGATAGCGCTGGTCCTGCCGCGGGCCGACACGGGTCTCGGCTTCCGTCAGGTTACCTTTTTAGAATTGGATATTTCCAAAATAATTGCAATTCCGCTAAACTGACAAAAACAAAGCGCAGGTGACAGGTGGTATTAATGAATGAATTTAGTTACTGTACCTAAAAGTAGTGATTTTTAACCTGAAATGTTGAACTCTAGAAGCAGTTGTCGGTAGAAAGGGCAGAGCGGTATAATAAATTATGAGTAATATTTGGGGAGGATTGGTTACTGGCAGAGCTTGCTGACTGATTAATAGTTCAGGAAAGTGAATGATCTCACTGAAGACGAGGAAATAAAGGTTCCATCTTTAACTCTTTAGGCCTTGCTAACCCCTACTACTTATGAAAAAGGTAAGTAATTAGTGATTATAAGCAGTGACGGGGCTGACTTACCGGATAGCGCGTGCCAGCAGGACCATCGCTGCCGTCTGCCGGGAAGGAAGCAGGAAAGCACTTTATAATCAGCTGATACCGTTCCTTTAACGTTTAGTCCCAGCAGTCATCTTAACCCTTAGATTGCCAGTGTGTTGTACGCTTGTGCCTATTCCAACAGACGCTTGGTGGGTAATAACCCGCACTTTCTTCTTCCCCGCAGACCCAGCAGAGCGAGAGTGCGTGGCTTCTATGGACCGAAGACGCGTCGCTGCCCGGGGAGATCGTGGAGTGGCTCCGTGCCCCGTGGGAAGCAGAGTACCACATACAGTTTAACCCGGTCGTCCATGACCCGCTGGAGTGATGCTGTCCTCGGCCTGAAGGAGAAAAATGAACTGAGAACCGGCACGCTGGAGCATTAACGGTCTTTTTCGAAGCGGGTATTCTTTACTTATTGGAGTTAGAAAATAAGACTTCGACCTCATTTTCTCGCTCAGCTAGAACCAGGAACTTTTTCTACGTGATCTCTAACGTTCGAGGCAATGAGAGCTGAGCTGTTGTTTTCTAATCCCGATAACTACGCGATGCATGCGCAGCTCTGCGTGCGGGAAGAGGCATCGCTGTCCAAACGAAATAACGTCCAATATGCCTTAAAATAATAATTCTGAGGACTAGAATGTCCCTTTAATGTTCTTACCAGCTGTGACCTGTGTGTGTGTGTGTGTGTGTGTGTGTAATATATATAAATAATATATATTTCACATTATCTGCCAGTATTAAGATAAATGCGTTGCGGCGACTCTCTTCTCTGCTGCAGCGTTGCGCCTGATCGAGACGTAATGAGAAGTCCCAGGATTGGAGGATTTGCACATTTATTGTTTTCTATTTCCTGTTTTAATTTAAGTAAATAAAGTTTCCGGCTTGTTTTAAAGTATTTTCTGTAGGGAACATCAGTTTTGCTTTAAGGGAACTATGGGCCGTTGGAATCTCAGCATATCATCATTTACCATCCGCTGTGACAGCAAAGTCTTCAACGGGCCGACTTGGCCATTTAATTTTCACGGGCTACGGTGTTGCTACAATGCTTTTCTGCGTGTTTTCACGTTTTCATTTCATCGGGACCCGGGCAGCGGTTTCACGGGACATATTCTGTTGCTTATTTAACGCTTCGTTGCCCGTACCTGCCTTTTTAATAAACTTTTTCCAAATGTCACGCTCCGTTTTAATTGCTCTCCCAATATTATATAAACGAAAACGATATTCTTTATTGCTTTTTCTGATACGTTGTTTGCAAGTGGCAACATCTGTTACAGATCATTAGCGCGCACTCACGCCAATGGCCTCCTTTTAGTTACTAATTGGCTTTGCAGTTTTAGTAAATATTTGCTTTAAATGCAATTAAGGATTCTCCCTCCCCTTAAAATACCCGGCCGAGCAGACGTGACGTCGGTCCTTTATTTTTACCGGCCGTGCACTTATTTTCTGTTAAACTCTCTTAACGCTCTGTTTGTCCGTCCTGCCTCTCCGTACGTTGATAAGATCGAGGGTTTCTCCATCAGAATGTGAGGTTAGGGGCCCTTGAAGGATTTCCAAGGATCCTATTACAGCCGTGGTGATTGATGGCGTCCATCCCTGACAACTCAACCAAAGGGTCCCTTTAATGCGATTCTCAGGTTCTCACGTAGCTCGTTTCTGGCCGGCCCCAGGAGCCCCCTGTGCCTGATGATGATGATGGTGATGATGATCCTTTTAGTTTTGTTATAATGGTATCAGGGAAGTTTATAAATGTGAAAACTATTGATTCTAGAAACTAGTGAAATCCGGTAAAACTGACACTATGGACAGATATAGCATGTTTTCACCACCCCCCCAACATTTCGGGTGCCCAAAGTGGCACAGCTTTTGATTAGAGATGTGACCAGAACAGAATGTCCAGATGTGACATCATACCTCTGCGCTCTGCCTGAAATTACTCCAAGGCGGTCATATGGAATCCCTGATTGAGGTCGGGTTTTTAATGGAATCTCTTCCCTTTATCACTCCCATCACTCCTGTGTTCCAATGGCCCTTTATCACTCCCATCACTCCTGTGTTCCAATGGCACGTTGTGTTCGCTGATCCAAGTTTAAGTTTAAAAGGCTAATTGATCGTTAGAAACCCTTTTTGTAATTATGTTACAGCCAAAAATTTCCTTGTTTTCCATGAAAACAGCTGCGTGACCCCAAACTTTTGAACAATCGTGTGTATATATATATAATTTTTATTTTATTTTATTTTTTTTTTTACCAATAAGGTAAGGCTATAAGACAATGAAGTTATTGTAACGCGACGCTTGTGATGAAAAGCCATCGTACATTCGCTTTGATGTTGCTGGGTTTCAGGTGTGGCGTCTAAACCCCGAACTATCAAAACAGCTTTTGTAACATGAGATTTTTTTTTTGTGCGAAACAAAAACAGATTTTTTTTTCTTTTTCTGTTAAGAGGAAAATCCATTTTTTTTCTTCTTCTTTGAAATCCTTTCCCGAACCCCGCAAATAAATGGCTGTAGTTTTTTTTCTGTATTTTGACAATATTTGCAGATTCATTATTAATAAATTAGCAGATAAATCGCGGGGAGGGGAAAAATTATCATTTTTTGGGTACAGAAAAAACTTCTCACCAATATGGTCTCTGCGATTCCATGATGTAAGAAAAGGCAAAAACAAAACATTAGCGCACAAAGTAACAACCGAGGATCAGAAGAGGATCCATAACGAACACAACTTTCCAATAAATCGATTATTTCGCCCCGGGGGAATGGAGACGTCTCCCAAAGCGGTGGTAATTATTAAGTCATTATCTCTGTTCAGGTGTTATCGCCTCCTTTCACCTTTACACAGCAAGTAAAAAACAATCAGCTTTCATCAAAGGGATGGAGCAATTTAACGAGGAAATAAATGAATTAATGGGGAGGAATAATCATGTAGATCTTAAAAAGAGGAGGCTACTTATTGATTTATATAGCGCCATCTTATTCCGCAGCGCTGTACAAAGAGTACACAAGATATACCAAGTTCATCACATTATAATGTGTAAAGACCAATATAGCCATTAACCCCTTCCAAAACAGAGACTTATCTTGGATAGGCACTGCCCTAGGCCTGACCGCTATTACCTCCGCAGCCCCCGCTATTACCTCCGCAGCCACCATCTACCATGCTGAACTCTTTTGGATATGACGTCGATGAGGTCACTATGGCAGTTGGGCACAATGTCCATGGTGAATATGGGATGGATCCAGGGGAGAGTTTGCCCCAAGTTATGTGGCAGAGGGGCGGTTGTCGCCCTAGGTCTTGCTGGGCTTGGTAGGTATGCGCCCCTGGGCACAGGATCTGACACCCATCGCAAACATTTGTGGCATCGCACTTTTGTTGTATTTTCTTAGTTTCCCTGAAAATCACAATTATATAGTTTTTTAACAACAAAAAACATTATTAGAGTTTTTCCCCCATTTTCTGGAACTAGTGGGATCGGACTGGCGATGATGGAGCGGCCCTGGCACTTTAAGGCCAGCGGGCACCTCATGACGCAGTGAAGCCGACGGCTCGGCGTGTGGCAGGTGGCCGGTCCGAGGCCGATCGGGATCATTTAAATGTCTCCGACGTCAGAAGCTTCGGAATTCGTTGTTAAGATCGGCGTAAGACGTTACTACATTTTAAGGGCTTCTCCCCCAAATGGAGAGTAACCCCTACAACTCCCAGCGAGTCTCCACACTCATCACCGAGCGGCTTCGGAAATCAGTGGAAAAGAATACGCGGCGACCTTTCTCATGCGCTGTTTTATTTTTCATTTTCCTCCGAGGAGCGAATCCGGTTTCGCTGGAATCCGGGCCAAGCGAGAAAACATTTCAAGAACAGAAAGGAAAAGACAAACATGTTTTCGGGCACCGCGGAGATGCACGGCTGTAAATCATCCGTCGGCGCATGGATGCCACGTCTTCTCAAAGGTCTAGAGAGGAGAAGGGTCAGGACGTGTTGGAGCAAAACTCTCGCAGAATGATGTCATCGCTTACAACATTCCAGAGCGGGGCAATGATGGAAGCAGGGCTGGCTTCTGAGATTTCGAGTCTCTTTACTAAGAAGAGGGTCCCATATAAGACAGTAACCAGGGAGACGTCTATCTATATGCTGTCCAGCTAGTCTTTTGGGGGTCCTGAAGCATTGGGGGGGGTCATCATGATGTAAGCAGATTAAATGGAAATGTTTTTTTTGTTGATATATTGAAGGGCTCCTCCCCTGTAAAGCATCGCCGGGGGGTGCGCGACGGAGGGCCGACAGCTTCCCATTTACCCCCCGAGATACAGAGAGGAAGCCATTGTCTTTAAGGAAGGCACACCCTACCGTTCTTTTAATGAAGTTCTTATCAGAATCGAGAGTTTCTGCTGCTGGGAAATTTCCATTTGCTGCCATCACGATAAGACTTCCAGACCTCAATCGCTTTTTTTTTATAGAGGTGACTCCACTGGGAGACGCTCCAAAAGCAGAGCTGGCCGGCTGCACGTGGGGGGGGGGGGAACGGGCTACAACGACACACAATGGCCATTAATCACTAAATGAAACTTTGTATTGTAAGAAGCGCTGCGTAAATTGTTGACGCTATATAAATAAAAGATAATAATAATAAAAGAAAGAAAGGAACCAGTCAAGGTGGAAATGCTACTAACAAAACTGACTCCATGTGCCCCCTGTGGCCACCTGTGGGACTGCAAGTGTCAAATAAGCTTGGGTTAAATTTTCCCGGTCTACTCCTGGCCGTGTCTTTATCTTTCACGCTAACTTACACCTCGCCCTCCTCCATGGACTCCTCACTGATTAAAGAAAGGCTCGTCGCATTAAAGGAACCGCCATGTTCAGCATAATCCCAAAATTTAAGGAAAATGAAAATCTAACGTGCATTATATATATAATATACCGGTATATATATATTTATTATATGTTTGATTATATATGTAATATATGATTATATGCTGGAGAGCACCGAGCTTGTAGCGGAAAGTCGTAGAGCCCCAGACAATTGCTGCCTATCCATCTATGTAGTCATGGGATGATGGGAATTGTAGTCCAGGTGGGCCACAGCTGTTGTGCTCCGGCTTTCCCCAATTAGTAAGGGGTCTTAGCCAGGGGTAGTAGGCGCAAGTCGCGGATCCCATTAGTTTCACACGCTCATCCAGCTGTTCCCGGCACTCACTCTAACGCGGTCTTTGCGTGGAATATTTGCTCGTCCGCAGCTGGGGAACACCTCGGACCCCCCCCCCCGATCCACATGTCATCGTCAGTCAATCGCCGGCTTGTTCCAGCAATTCGGAACCCACGCTGCTTCGTTACAACCGCACCTCTTACTGTCCAAAGAGACAATCGGTGCTTGGCGGGTGACTCACAACCCGTTTCGTTTTTTCCAGGATAAACATTGAAGAAAAGAAAGAACCGCAAAAAAAAAAACACACAACCTCCAAAACTTCATACATTTACATAAAAAATACTACCCAGCCCTCAGTCACCAAAGAGCGCCGAAGAAACCATCCCCTCGCTCCGTGTGTTACGCCGGACCCCTATAATTTCATTGGTAGAGAGACTTTAGAGAGTCTTTAGTGAACAAGAGCTGACAATCTAAGGAAGGTGTCAACCAGGAAAAGGTTTACAGATCTTATGTTTACTCAGGGATTTGTTAACTAAATGGTGAGTGAGCGATAGGTATCGTAAGCAAGCGTCAGCCGCACTTATCTGTCGGTGTCCACTAATTCACCATCAGGTTTGAGGCCGAATATCACAGAGACTTAAGTGCAGAATTTTTGACGTTGGGGGATCCTGGGATTAAATCTGCTACATTTTTGGGCTTTCCCGTAGGAATTGGCGATTTTATTGTGATGGAATTTATTTATTTACAGCCATGTATTGAACCGAGTCAGGCCGCCTCCGCTCCGCGCTGCTATCCTTCTTTCTGGGCGTCGGCATATGATGTCATATCCCAGCGCCCCACTTTTAAAGGAAGAGCGACACAGAAGAAAGCCCTCCATGGTGTTAACGGGCCGGCTGGGGAAACCAATGATCTGTCTTTTAGGCGGCCCATGGAGTAGGGGTCTGAGGTCCCTGATTATGCCGCTTAGGGGCTGCTGCTTTATGGATAAAGAAAGCATTTTGACATCCCATGGTCTGACCTTTTCCTAAACCGGGAAAGAAGGGGTTACTTACGATACCTTGAGTAAAGAAGGAAGGATAATTACCCTGTAAGGCGTAGAACAAATACTATTGTTTACACCAAGATTCCGTCGTTCTGCTTCTTAGCTGAAACCAGAACAGCTGTGAAGATTCTATGAACTCGTCCCAGAAACCGCGAAAGAGATTAATAATCCAAACCTGTCCGGAAAAGAACTGAAAAAGGAACACAGGAGTGATGGGAGTGATAAAGGGCCATTGGAACACAGGAGTGATGGGAGTGATAAAGGGCCATTGGAACACAGGAGTGATGGGAGTGATAAAGGGCCATTGGAACACAGGAGTGATGGGAGTGATGAAGGGCCATTGGAACACAGGAGTGATGGGAGTGATAAAGGGCCATTGGAACACAGGAGTGATGGGAGTGATAAAGGGCCATTGGAACACAGGAGTGATGGGAGTGATAAAGGGCCATTGGAACGCAGGAGTGATGGGAGTGATAAAGGGCCATTGGAACACAGGAGTGATGGGAGTGATAAAGGGTCATTGGAACACAGGAGTGATGGGAGTGAGAAAGGGCCATTGGAACACAGGAGTGATGGGAGTGATAAAGGGCCTCTGTACGCCTTTGAAGAGATTCCATTAAAAATCTGCTGTTTCCAGCTACAATAGTCATTTACAACATTAACCCCTTCTGCGCTGGACTTCTGACCCATTTCATGTTATTTAAATGGTCAAAATGTGCTTTTCTCGTAAAAACAAGGAAATTACTAAGTGACTTGAAAAAACGAGTTATCTACCAAAATGTAATTATAGTGAGCAGCTATTCCAAACGGGCCGCTTTAGACACCTAACGCGATTTCTGGGGTACCGGTCTCACACCCCGAGTTTATAAGAAGTAATTCCAGGTTTCTCCGGCCACTGGCTGGAACCTCGTGACTTTCATTTTTTTAGCAGGTTTCTATAGGGCGGCCCTTTAACCTGACATCGTTATACATTATACATGATGCAGGTCAGTCGTGATTGTAATACGTTGCTGCTGTATACATTTTCTAGAAGTATCCATGTCAGGCCCATGGGGCCATTTGGAAGAAATGTAGTCCTTTGGTGAAAACCTTTCTTTTTGTGATAAAGACGCTTAAAAGTATCAAAAATGGGTCTTGAAAGTAGGAAATGGGAGCCGTAGGGTTAAAAGTAGGATGAATACGGGCAAAAGGGGCAAGCGTGTCATGAAGCCCCCGGCCTTCCTCTACGTGATGTTGATATACGTTGATCCGGTCGGATTTGCCGCATTTCAAATGCGTGCAAATTGATGCAAATTCCTCTCTTTGTTTGTCCTTTTGGGGCAACTGAAAATGCGCAATGGCTTGTAGATGTTGCCCCAGGTCTCATTAAAGACCATAGTAACGGAGCCAAGCCCTCGGGGGGGGGGGTAAGAAGGGTGTATTCGCTTGTCATGCTAGGGTATAGGTGCCTCATGGTCTGGGGCTGTCTGGAGTCTTTCAGGAGGGCTCGTGACCAAGTCTAGCCAAGTGGCTCATTAACAAAGCAACAAAAACCATAAAGGGATCCCAAAAGGGATCCAGTTAGAGCACAAATACCTCCCCTGGAATACTAGGAACTGTATGAGGGGCTGCCAGCAAAAGCACAAAGTCTAGGAAGTGGCCCAAATCGGAGCAGCTAAGAGGACAATTTTCTCCCTTGACCCCATGCTAGGTCCTGATGGCACAGGGTTAATGTATCCATGTCTCTTGGCTCCTAAAGTTTAGCGACTAAGGATGTAAGGTAAGTTTAGTGATGTCATGGCAAGGTCTACATGATTCTGATGTCATCAGACATCTCTATTTCATAAATACACAGTCATGTTTTATATGATGAAACCGGTTCTGGTTCTTCCAAACCTCTTATAACCGGAAGGCAGTTCAACGAAGAACTGTCCAATGTGAGGAGGACCTTCTTGTTTTCACCCAGGGGCCCTCGGGGCCAATGAGTTGGAGCCCAAAGGCAAAATGCTGGAGGTTTTACATGCGATGGGGCAAAACCATTGATTTTTTCGACCCATTAATATAAAAAATGATGAGAATTGAAATCGAGCGTAGAATCCGGATCCCACCGGGACCTAAACACCAAACTGCCCTCCAGATGCTCAAACTGCCCTCCCGGCGCTCAAACTGCCCTCCGGAGGCAGAAAATGTTGATTTGGACGCCTTTTTCTACGCTTTGCCCGACCTATAGTGAATCCTGAGATCCGTGGCCGTCTCGGACCTCTCCCTCATTATAGGATCGGTTACTCTTTACACTCTCCTTACGGCCGTGACCAGACCGTCTCTCTCCTGCGCGCACTCGGGGGCATCGGTCACACCGTAGAGCGCAGCTCATAACCGACGGCCATCGGAAACGTGTCTCCCGACCTAACGTCCTCAACTCGACGGGAAGAGACCGCGTCCGGACCTCCTCGAGTCATTTCCTCGGATTAGATGTTTGAACCCTCGTTAAAAGGATTAAATATGCAAAAGGTTAATGGGGAGGAATAAACGTGTGGTTAGGTGGAGTATAAACGTGTACATGTTTTCGTAGAGTAATCGTAAGCAGCATTATATAGGGTTATTAAACCGTAAAACGTGGGATCGAGGAGGAAACGACCCAAAAATAGCCGATTTCAGGGGAAAACAAGAAGACAAACAAGGAAGGTGATAGATGTCATCATACGAGGTACCGGGGGGGGGTGACGCAGTGTCGCAAGAATGGGTTTAAGGAAACCGGGAGGATAAGGTCGAGAGCCGCCCCCCCACCGAGAAAGAAGTAAGAGCCGCCGTACCAACTTGGGGGGCATATGGAGGGTTATGTATAGGGGAGAGTATGGAGCAAATACACGGGAGGAGAAATGTAACAACAAGAGACCAGACTTAGATGGGATGTAAGGACGTTTTAGTTTACTGAGAGGGTAGTAGATCAGTGGAACAGCCTCCCAGCAGAAGTGGTAGAGTGTAATACAGTGAGGGTATTAAACATGCATGGGATAGACATACGGCTCCTGGATCTAAGACGAGACCGACGACTGATTAAGAGCGGGGCGATGATAATGATTTGGGGCTGATGGCAGATAGGAAGGGCTTTCGGGGCAGGCAGGCAGTGAAAGGGTGCGAATGGCGTTAGAAGAAGGTTTGGGGGCTGGAACAGGAAGGAATTAGGAAGGAGAAGGTTTTTTACAGGCTGAGGAAAGGGATGGGGGCAGGCGGGGGCTGGGAGGTGGTTCGCTAATTCTGCACCCACCCTAATTTCCTTAAATCCACGACTCTTAACCACGTCCCACGAACCGCTCGGCAAACTTACTGAGTTACCGCGGCGAGCTGGCGGGATAGCGAGCCCCCCCCTGCCACGTTACCGAGCCCCCCGCCGCCATACCGAGGTAGGACCCTGCGCCTGCGCCAATCCCCGTATCCACCGCGCTCGGAATAACTTTGTGTCTTTTTACAACTTTCAGTGTTTCGTTACATTGTAGCGACTGCTTGGTTTTTTTGTTTTTTTTTTTTGTTTTTTTTTTTTATTCGCGCTGCTTTTTTGGGGGCTTTTATTTATCCCCGGAGATAAATCCATCTCTGTTTTCGCGTGACGTAAAACCGCGAGGGACGGTAAATCCGATGACGCCGTTTTTATCTCCGCTGATAGGAAAGGGTTAAAAAAAAATAAAAAATAAAAAAAGCCTACAAATTGCTGAGGATTTGTGTTTTTCAGAATAGAAATTAGGATAAAGAATGAACTTCTTTTTTGTGTTTAAAGGTCAGTTTAGTTCTTCCAGAATGATGATTTTTGGGGGGTGGGGGAGGGGACTGAGGTTTGAGATCATTAGGGTGATGACTCCTGAGTCTCTTGCACAATGCTTCTTTACTTAGATTTTGCTGATTTCTAGGTTTTTATATAGTATAGTTTTTTTTTTTCGTTATCCCTTCCGGGACTTTCTTTTGTTACCTGAGGCTGCAGGCAGGAGCGACCCCCGTGGACTACAACTCCCATCATTCTTGTCCATCCTAAGTAATAATCCCGCATTTATTATTATTATGATTTGCTTCCGTCCCAGTAAAGTAACGTTAAACACCAAAACCTGATATTTTAGCGTCTATGTATTTACTAAACCCCGATTCGCGGGGACGAACCCTCTTATTAATGTTTTTATGGTAGTAGTCGCGCGGAAGGGTCCTGAGAATCCGTCTGGTCGGTCGAGTCAGAAAAAGTTCGTTGTTGGGACAGAAAGTTTGTTGGTTTTTAGCCCCAAAAAGACTTTTTATTACCGCGGGGCTCGTTAGTCTGCAATTTACTTGTTTTCACCTCCAAGACCAGAAGCGATGTTTGCGTTTAATTCTAAATGGGATTTAATGACAGATTGTCAGCTCACGAGCCGAGCCCTCTATACCTAATGTATCGGCTCGTCTCAGCCTGTCGGTTGGAGTATTGTCGGACTTTTGGAATGTAGGGACTGTAAGAAGCGCTGCGGGAATTGCTGTGATATCGTATCATTAATATACAAATCGATTGTTTTCTGACGGATCGGAGGGTCTGGGGGGGGGGGGGAATTTCTTCGATTGCCGGTCTGGATTAAGGAGAAATAAATTTGTAATTCCACCAAACCGATCGTTTTCTGGATTTTCTGCTAAAGTTTTTTTCTTCCAGTTTATTTGGATTAAAGTCACACAAAAAACACAGAATCTGCGGGCAGATCGGTCCCATCCGGCCCCCGTCTAGTCGCCCGTTTCTCCTGCTGTAAAGACTCAAACCTTAATCAGTCGTTGGTCTCGTCTTAGATTCAGGAGCCGTATGTCTATCCCATGCATGTTTAATCCCCTCACTGTATTACCCTCTACCACCTCTGCTGGGAGGCTGTTCCACTTATCTAGCATTTTATATATCGTAACCGCGTTGAGTTCCGCAGGGGCTTATCTTGAAACGTTGATGGACAATTTAATTAAAAAGAGCAAATCTGGCAAAGCTGATGCTTTTTTTTTGGATAACTGACATATAATAGATTGCAAGCCTTTAAGGCTATCTTGGTCCCGTTTCCAGATTGGGTCCTTGTACAGCACTGCGGCGTATGATGGCGCTATATGAATAACAATACCCCACAAAGAGACCTAAATAGTCTCAAGAGCTTGCGCCCTCCGACAGCTTTATCGACAAGATCGTTAAAGAAATCGCCCGTTGTACAGCGCTGCGGAATATGACGGCAATATATATATATATAACAGTGCGTAATAATGGCGGCGGCGGGAGTTTAATTGTTGACGGGCTGGCACCTTTAACCCTTTGTGTTTCGTGCATCGCTCTGGCATACGAAGTGTTAACGCGGGTTATAATGCACGCTTTGTGCAGGGCCGCCGATTTCTCGCGGATTCCCTCGCTTTGTGCGAACGGATTACGTTTCAGGTTTGGAGGCCCCAGGAAGTAGGGGGGGGTTATTGACGGGGGGGGGGGTTATTGACGGGGGGGGGTTATTGACGGGGGGGGGTAAGAATGGAGGGGCTGAAATGAATACACATTACGGGGTGGGGGGGTAGTTATTTGCGGGGCCCTGCGCTGTCCGAAGGGCTTTTCATAAAAATATTCTGAAATAATTTGGGGAAAACAGAACAATGAAATTCTGTAATTTTTTAATATATTTTAATCTTTAACCCTTAAGACTCCACCGTTTTTGGCAACAAAACAGAGCTTTGTAAACCACCCTGGTGCTGAGAGGGTTAAATTGCAGTGTACTGGTTATTTTACTAGGTGTTAAAGCATGGGGGGTACATGCTGGGGGGGGGGTACATGCTGGGGGGGTTACCCCAGGCTGGGGTTAAGGGGTACATATAGGGTAGGGGGTTTCAGACCAGGCTGGGGGAGGTAAGGGGGTACATGGGGGGGTAGGGGCACATGTGGGGGTGTCAGCCCAGGCTGTGGGGGCAAGGGGGCACATGTTAGGGGGAGGGTGAGCCCAGGCTGGGGGGTAGTGGGTACATGGGGGGGGGGCACGTGCTGGGGGGGTGAGCCCAGGCTGGGGGGTTATTAGGAGGGAGAGAGTGGGTTTTAATGAGGGGTATGTGGGGGGAGGGGTGCGGGGCTTTGTCTGGACCTCCTTCCTAAATCCCAAACTTGCTGGGAGGGCAGACTTTCATTAAATGCCCCCACCCCCCGCGTCACGTGACTAGCCACGCTGCCTTTGTCTGACTTCGCATTTGGCGCTTGTATCGCAACCGTATACCGGAGAGCAGACGGCGGGGAGCCTGCGGGGTAAGTGCCGGGAATCGCTTCCAAACCAGACCACTATGAAGGCCAAGGCTTAAAGAGTAGTCGATACATGGATTCAGCACTTTCAGGCTGTCTCTCCACTCTTACCTCTGTTAATGACAGTTGTCAGGGATGTTGTCTATGCGGTGATCCTCCACCTGGCATAGAGGGGTATCTGGCGTCATGATTTAGGACTTGCTTGTGTTATAAAGTAGTAGTGCGTACATGACTCGAGAACCCTGCAGCTGAGTTAGAACTTTTTCCGTCTGGGTTCTGTTGGGGTTCGAGTACCGGGTGGGGTATTTGCCATATGGAGAGAAATGATCTGCCCCATACGGACGGGTAGATTTGGGAAAGCTTTTGCCCCTGAAATGGTTAATTCTGCCTCAGCTGATGCTTTGGGGTCCTTCTCGCCCCCCCTTATATATAAATGATATTGTGAGTGATGATTAAATGTCACGGGGGGGGGGGGGTAATAGGGTGACATATGGAGGCAGCAGACTGTTAATACCCAATAACCCCCCCCCCGGCTCTGGTGTAAATTATTTCGTTTGTTGCCCCTTTCAGGGTCCGACACTATTCTGCATTTCCTGGTAATTTTGCGCGTTTGGGGTCTGTGGGATGCGAAGGGTTAATGGCATTTAAATACCCGCCAGCGAGCCGCGAAACTTCTCTACTCATTCATGATCTTGGGTTTGTTTTTGTTTTTAAGACCTCGGAGGTCTCCTTCTCGTAACACTGTTTCTTGGCGCGTTCTGTTTGCGTTCTGACAGCTGGATTGCCCCCCCCTGCCCCCCAGGGGGTAAAATAAAGATTTATCGTTTTTTTTACAAAAAGACATAAAAGCGCGGGATCTGCGGAGTTTCTGGGTTCCTCGGCTTGCTGGGAGTGTAGATTGTAGAGCGTAGAGCGTTAGCTCTTCAGCACACGGTTGTACCGATCTGCGTGTTCGCTTGGCAGAGTATCCGCTCTCTCTGAGTAAAATCCGGCTAATAATCTGATATAATCCGGCCCTTGGTGGCCGACGTCGGGCTTTGACTCATCTCTTGTAGATTGTCAGCTCTTTGAGCCGGTCTCTCCGCACCTTTTTGTTTGTGTGATGCGCTGCTTGTCGCGTCCTGTTGTCACGGCGGGAATTCACCTGTTTTCAGGGGGGTTTGCTGGGCTTTGCCACAGGTGTGTGGAGGGGCTTTTTGTTAGGGAAGACAATGGGTAGCAATGCCCCGGCCCCAGACTGAGACATGCCGGGGGGCCTGGCGTTCTGTGTGCCGGGGGGGGGGGTTGGGGTCGGCGCGCTCTCTGTATGAATGCAGGTTTTGTCTGTAAAGTATTCCCAGATGCCACCTATAACCCTCCTGCCCCCCCCGGCCTTCTTTGAATTCTGTGCCTCCAGGCTACCAAAATATTCCAGATTTCCTTCTCCTCTGTCCGGCCGCCGCTGATCTCCCCTTCTCCTCCTCCGTCCGGCCGCCGCTGATCTCTCCTTCTTCTCCTTCTCCTCCCCCTCCCGGCCGCCGCTGATCTCTCCTTCTTCTTCTCCTCCCGGCCGCCGCTGATCTCTTCTCCTTCTTCTTTGAACAGTTTTACCGTTTTTAGAGCGTCTTGCGTTTTTTTTTCCTGCCGCTGAATGGCAGTCGATCTCCCGGATGGACGGTCGCCGCCGGCCGCCAGCTTTCTGTTACTTTACCAGATAAAGGAATCTCGATTGAACCTCGTGATGTTTATTTGCCGACGGCGGCACCTGACCCGCCGTGATGGATTTTGGCAGGGAAGCCGGTTGACGGGGTGGCCGCCGTGGCGCCTATAGTTACGTGACGTCGGCCAGGCTGACGGCGACGTCGCGTAACGATATGCGCCACGGCGGTCTTGGGCTGAAAGTTGCCGCGAGAGATTCTGATGGCCGTCGGCAGGACTTGGCTCGGCGCTTGGCGAGGACGCTCAGCATCTTCCAGCTGTTGCTCTTGTGCCCTGAACCATGGATACTCCATAAGTGGCCCTGTCTGCTGGCGGAGGGTCTCACCTGAGAGAAACCGACTGCCCGGCTGGGGAGAGAAGTGAGAGGGCATCAAATATATGGCCGTATAGTGCAACGGAACCCCAATATTTATGCCCCAGGGGCTTTTAAATCGTGTCTGCCGGGGGTGCGCGGGTTCCGGCTGCTCGCCGATATCGTTCCAGATGCCTGAGGACCGGACGCCCCCAAAGCTGCCAAACAGGACTTTGACCTCGGGTGTCGCGTTCCATTGCTGCTGGCGATTTGTCGCATTATGATGACATCACAGTTTCCCCCTCATCCCAACCAGTTTTTACCACACGTGACGTCTTGGCACGTACAGGCGGTGGAAGAATACGTTACGTGGCTCCCTCCCGCGTCTCGCGTGTATTTACTGCAACTCGGTCCTCAAGTGAGGGTTTTAATACCGAAGGAGGGCACAGTTGCTCGTTAGTGTACTTTATGGAAATAGTAACGTTAAAACAGAAATTATTTGCCCCCATTGACCTTTAGCCTTTCACGTATTTGCTGCTTCAATTTGCCACGGGGCAGTTTTTTCTGAAGTATAGAGAAGCCTCGGGAGTCCCCCCAACATACTGTGCAGTGCTGGGAGGTGGGCTTCCCATCTTGCTCTCTGGTTGACGAGCGGGGTACGTTCCCCAAAGTGCCCCTCTGTGCGTCTCCGGCTTGGCCGCACCGTTGGATCCGGCGTTCAGCGCCACGCAGGGCGGCTTTCCCATTGTCTGCGGAAAATGTTTACCCGAGAGGGCGTTGGGCAAACCTCGGTGTCGCTGCCTCGGTCAACAAACATGATGGATTAACGCTTACAGGGAAAAATCTTTGTTTCTTCTATATATATATATAATTACACACTACTGTTTGAAAAAGTTTGGGGTCGGTTAGAAATGTCCTCGTTTTTGAAAGAAAAGCACATTTTGTCCAGTAAGATAACATGAAATGGATGATAAATCCAGCACAGACAGGGTTAATGTTGTAAATGACTATTGTAGCTGGAATGGAATCTCTTCATAGGCGTACAGAGGCCCTTTATCACTCCCATCACTCCTGTGTTCCAATGGCCCTTTATCACTCCCATCACTCCTGTGTTCCAATAGCCCTTTATCACTCCCATCACTCCTGTGTTCCAATGGCTCTTTATCACTCCCATCACTCCTGTGTTCCAATGGCCCTTTATCACTCCCATCACTCCTGTGCTCCAATGAACTCTTCATAAAACCAAATTATATAGGGAAGATTCTTTCCTAAAAGTGGGATTAATTCACCTGAATAGACCCCCATCTGTCGGTGTCCCGTCGCTGCGTCTCCTTATTTCTGTGGTTCACAATTTTGGGAGGGATTCCTCTTTTGCTTAATTTTCTAGTCGGGGCAAAAAATATCAGATGAAAGTTTAAAAAAAAAAAAAAGTCAGCGGCCCTTTTAACGCGCGCTTGGATTTGATCCATTTTCATCAAAACTCACTTATCCCGTCTTTATTAACAGTTCAGCTTTTTTTTTTTCTTTAAGCTACGCGTCGTCCTGTAAGTAAATCCCGTTAAACGTTAAACAGCCTTAAGTGTCGTTTAGTCCCTTGATCCTCAAACAATGCTTTGAAATGAGTTTTTGGAGAGCTCTCCGTAACCTTCTGCCTGCGTGAGTTCTTTGTTTAAAGCCAGACTTCTGCCGCGGATCATAATAAGAATTTTTTTTCCTTCGAAAAAATAAAAAAAACCTCTTATAGCAAAAGTACTGTATCTTTTTTTTAAGTTATTCCAGAGTCTCGTTTTTGGAATGCGGCCAAATAATGAGTAAAACTTTCTATTTTGTCTACATTTTTAGCACACTTATCCACTTCGGAGCTCGAGGTTTAGGGTGACTTAATGTCTTCCCCTGGAGAGGGGGGGGATTCCTTTCTTCTGATACATTGTAACATTTTCTGCTCGTGAATGATTTTACCAAACCTGCGCACTCGTGTAGGTATTATTTATCTGTTCTTCTCGTCGGCGCTGTGACCGGCTGGGGACGTTACAACATGGTACGGCCCACAGTAGCTGCGATGGTATGGTCCACAGCAGCTGGATGAGTTCTCTACTCCGTTGCGGTGTCCTGCTTGGCGTGTTGTGTTGCACGCCTATGTCTTGTGACTCTGTTCTGTCCGTGGCGTGTATTTGCTGTTGTCGAGTCATGAGATGGTAGTCGGAGGTCACCGGAGGTTAATGAAAATAATTGGGCCGCTAATGAGATACCACGTGGCTAGATTCCTCTCTGAACCAACAGACCGTTTAGGTGTCCTATCTTTATGTACCGGGATTACTGGGTTATTTTTGAAATCCAGTATGATCGTATAATGGGAGAGAACATCTTTTAAGCAGCCGGTCCAAGTATCGGCCTTCTAAATGTATTTACTTTAAGCCGCGGTGGCCGTAATGACCGCTCTCCAGGTGGCTAATCGCTGTTATTATCAAAAAGGCCAGCTATGTAGATGCCGGGGACCTCAAATAGAATCAACAAAGACGTAATAATAAGTCCTACGGGAATTTACTAAACACACGCGGGATAAACCTACGGCTCCCGACTCTAAGACGACTCTAAGGTTTGAGTTGTTGCGATGAGATGGGGGGCCGATCTGCTGTTGGATTCTACCAACGTCGGCCCTCCGATGGGCGGCTGATCTACGGCTCCCCGGTGTATTTTCTCGGGTCTTCGGCGACACTTAAGAAAGCCCTTCTTATTCCTCGGGGAGCTGGGAGGAAGACGCTGGTCCGTTCCGTGTTAATTATCTCGCTCTTAGGCGGTTTCTCCATCTGAGCCTCGTGCGGAGGGAGCGATTTGTAGGAAGAGCGCTTTCCTGCGGTTGGAACCGCACTTTGTTCTCGCGCTCCGTGTAATAGCGGAAGGACGGGAGGCGATGTCCTCCTCACCTACGTCTCCGGGACGGTTTGGACTCCGAGGGGTGTCGGGTCATGCGCGGTGCCTCCTCGTGAGTTTGCTGGTCCTAGCAGATGGGCAGACGGGATCGTTTCGTTTAAATCGTTTTCTTGTGTCTGGCTTTCGATCCAGCAATAAACGCGAAGAATTCTAGCCATTAACTTCTTTTTATTGCCTATTTTATGTGCTCTGCGGCTTCGTTACTGTAATGGGTGAGGAGCGGTTAATAGAACGCCTTTTATGATTAAATACCTTAACCTAAAGCGGCGCGAGTTGTAGACAGCGCTGTGGAATATGATGGCGCTATATAAATCAATAAATAATCTCCACCTGTCGGAGCGATACAAGCCCCTTCAGAAATGGAATCGTCTAATCTAATGCACCCCAAAACATGGCGGTCAATGTTCTGTATGGAGAGCCCGCGTTCCATTTAAAAGTCGCTTTGGCTTAATGTTCGTGCCGAATTTAAGGACGTTCTCCCGTTTCTATGGCGAATGATACGTTTTAATGATTTTAAATAATAAATGTGTGTTTTCTGCTCTTTCTGTTAAATTGATGTCTTCGATGTTTAAAAATGCAGGCTTTCAGCAGCAATCAGGTCTGTTTGTTGTTAGGTTGACTGATTATTGGTTGTTTTAGTAATGTCCTTTTTTCTTCTCCCCCCCCCCCAGAGCTAATCAGGGCTCAGGATGAGCTGGAGTTTTTTAACCCGTCTCCTCGAGGAGATCAACAACCACTCTACCTTTGTCGGGAAGGTATGGTTGACGGTCCTCATCATCTTCCGGATTGTCCTGACGGCGGTCGGCGGGGAGTCCATATACTACGATGAGCAGAGCAAGTTCGTGTGTAACACGCAGCAGCCTGGGTGCGAGAACGTGTGCTACGACGCCTTCGCGCCGCTCTCTCACGTCCGATTCTGGATCTTCCAGATCATTCTCATCACCACCCCGTCCATCATGTACTTGGGTTTCGCCATGCACCGGATTGCCCGGCGTCCCGAGGAGCTTCGGCGGCGCCGGATGAAAAGCGTCAAGAAAAGGGCTCCTGTGGTACACCGGGGGGCTAGGAGGGATTACGAGGAAGCGGAGGATAACGGCGAGGAGGACCCCATGATCTGCGAAGAGGTGGAGCAAGAGAAAGACGCGGAGGACGGAGACAACAAGAAGCACGACGGGAGGCGCCGCATCAAAAACGATGGCCTGATGAAGGTCTACGTGCTGCAGTTGCTCTTCCGCTCGGCTCTGGAGGTCGGCTTTCTCATGGGACAGTATATTCTGTATGGGTTTGAGGTCATCCCGTCCTATGTGTGCACGCGCAGCCCTTGCCCGCACACCGTAGACTGCTTCGTGTCCCGTCCGACGGAGAAGACCATCTTCCTCCTCATCATGTACGCGGTCAGCGCGCTCTGCCTCCTGTTGAATCTGTGTGAGCTCTTCCATCTTGGGGTCGGTGGCATCTGCGACTCGCTCCGAGAAAAGAACGAGGAGACGGGGAAGCCAGAACTGCCCAAGAAGTCCCCCAGCGCGCCGCCCAACTACCACTCCGTGCTAAAGAAAGGGAAGGTGCCAAACGGGAAACTCTACTCCGACGGCGACGCTTCAGAAGCCTACGAGTTGCCGTCCATGCATTCTGGCCTCCATGAGCTGGACCGGCTACGGCAGCATCTCAAGCTGGCTCAGGAACACCTTGACCTGGCCTTCCAGATGAACCCAGCCTCTGACACTGCCCATGTGTCCCGGAGCAGCAGTCCCGAGGCCAACAGCATCGCGGCGGAACAAAACCGGCTGAACTTTGCGCAGGAGAAAGGAGTCGGAAGCCACGAGAAATCCGGTAAGATCGCCATTAACCCTTCAAAAGCAACTTGCTGATTTCATAATGTATTGTTAAAAGCATTATTATTATTATTTATTATTATTTATACCTGATCTGTATTAAGTTACAAATAATAGAATATTTGTTACAGAATAATTATAGATAAACCACCTAACAAGGTTTCTTTTTTTGTTGATGGTCTGTTCTTCTTTCTTTCTTTCTCTTTTTTTTTTTTCATTTTTTTATGATTTTATTCATTGGAATGTTTGATATTGCATCATATTTGCCCTAAATCCCTGTTTTAAGGAAACGCTACATTTTCCGAATTCCTAGAGTCTTTAGGCTTGTCTTGCCTATTTTTACGACGGTTAAGTGCTCCACTGCACTGGTCGCCGTGGCGACTGCACCAGAATTAAATTTTTAGATCCACTGTGTATTGGTTCAGCGTGTAAAATGCGCATGGGATAGCCATATGGATCCTGAATCTAAGACGAGACCAACAACTGACTAAGGTTTGAGTCCTTACAGCAGGGAACACGGGGGCCGAATGGGGCCGATCTGCCTGCAAACTCTGTTTCTCCTACGAGGGGAGTCCCTCTCACTCCGCACCCGGGCGACAAACTATCGTTTATGCGCTTTTTTCGTAGTCTATTAAAACTGTCGGCTGGGATTTGGATGCTCGTGACTTCTCAAGATAGTTTCTATGCTGTGAGGTGCGGCCCTTTTTTAAAACTTGACGTTTCTCAGAGTCGCCCTAAAACCTAACGTCAAAAAAAGCACCATTTGGCAGTTTTTAGAGTGGTAATTGTGACGGCTATCTAATTCCGCATCCCTCCTAGATGATGAGCAATCGGGAAAGGGAGTGGAAAGACTTCTGTAGCTATGGACACGGGGTAAAAAATATTATGTAACTGTGCAGATATATTGCTCACTTTAGCCCATTTCTTTGTTGGTTGAGCAATCCTGCCTTTTGTTACTTTTTTCTTTCCTCCCACCCATTTAAGGAGGAAATGTTGGTTATGATTAATAGGTCCTTTTTGTGTCTGAATCAAAAGCTGTAACCGCATGGCTGGTATAAGACATGTTTGAGGAGCGCTTGGTTAATTAACCAATTAATGTCTAAAGCACATGTACAAAAACCATTATATGGACTTCCTAAAATGTATTTTTGCGGGCTGTTAAATTGTAATCAGATCTGTATATACACTTGTAGCGTGCAGCGCCACCCTACTTGTACAGGCGGTCAGAGGTACTGCACCCAAAAATCCTTGATCGGTTATAATTGCCCCCTTTGAGTCGTATATTCTTTTAGAATGTATTATTATAAATGCCCGTGTATGTAGCCAAGATGTCTCTGAACTGAGGGGTCAGCGGGGGGGTTCTAGAGGGGCTCAATTTGCCAGCAGCGCACACAAATTCCAAGTAGCGCTTAACTCTTTTTTTTTTTTTTTTTCTCTCTTTTCTGCAGGTTTGTGATCTTTGGAGAACTGGGTAGCGGATGGGGGGGATTTGAGTTCTGCATATCTCACGACATGACTGGAATTGAATCGCCAAGAAATCTCCCCTCCTCTGCTTGGGAGGGGGGAGAGCTGCACAGAGGATGGAGAGAAGGGATCGTTTGGGGGGGGGGTCGGGTTTTGTGAATGAGCCTCTGTTCAGCGGACTGCTCAAGCTGCATCTCATCTCTGGAAAGTTTGTAGTAATGACCTTTTACCGGTGCCAGCGCGGGTGACCCCGCCGGTTCATACGGGATTCTCACACCCTTCTACTTCTAGAAGGCAGCCTTGAATATTTTATACCTTTTTGTGTCCCATCTACTTATATAACTTTAAGTGTCAAACAGCTGTGACGTTTTGTTTTACTATACCTTTTTTTTTTTTTTTTTTTTTATTATACATAGGATAAGCAGCCTTTTCTGGTGCAAAAAAAACCCAAAGGTTTTTTACTTTGTTCCGAAGAAGAGCCAATAAACTTGAAAAGTTATAATTTCTACTTAAAGAAGCGATTCCCAATAGATAGAATTCTATAAAACATCTTTCTTTTACAAGGATTTCTTCAGTCTTCCCGGGTAGATCTGTTATTTAGATACTGGTTGGTATGAGAAAAATTTAAAAAAATTAATTTGGAGCGGCTTAGAAATCAGGTAGAGGAGAAAAAAGTACAAAAAACTATCTGTTAAAAGTTTTGTTGGCCTGAGAAAAAGAATCAGAAGTAAGTTTAGTGGCTTTTGAAGAGAAGACAATAGAAGACTGGATGGAATTGCGCTGTAGCGGCGCTCTGGGATTGGGTATAAAGTTGTTATGGTACTCTAGGGTTCGATGTTTTTTGGAGTTGCGCCACCGGAGGCCGGTTGGGGGCTCGGGGGCCGCAGGGCTACCTGCTCCCCTTTGTATAAGAAGCCAACCGCTGTTTGTATTCCCCTCCGGGCGTTACGGGTTGAATAAGGGAATTTGCGTTACATTCTAGGCTTTGTCCTATAGCTTTCGATGTTTTTATTATTATTTTATATAACACTAGTTTTAATTTCATTATAACTTTCATCTGGCTGGCATTTGGACGATTTTGGCTCGTCGGGTTCTTATGAGGAGTGGGGGAGGGAGACTCGTTTTCTATTCCATCCTTGTTTTTTTTGAAAGCTTTAAACATTCCATTCCGTTTCCCCCCCCCTTTCTCTAGAGTAGTACGATCTCGCGTGGATATGTTGAACATTCCAATATGCGAGTAGGGAGGATATTTCTCCCTTTTCGCAATGCTACTGCTCGAGCAGCGATACATTATTTTTATTTTATATTTTAGTTTTTTTAAGGTTTTTCTTGTTGTATTTTTATATCCCGGTCTTCCAATCTCCGCTTCATTCCACCCCCCCTATTTGCAAATGCCAGAAAAGACCCCTTTGCATAAAGTTGGTAGGCTGGTGTTAATGGCTCTGTTCCACTCTGCTGCGTGGGATGGGGTCGGTCTATCCTAAGCTAGGCATGCTTGAAAAATTATACAGTTCATCTCAAAACCTTATGGAATTATTTTATTTTTTTAAATGGGGCATTTTTTGTATGGGGGGGGTTTACATGTTTAATATGTTTTTTTTTGGTTTTTTTCTTAAGCTGAATATTTCATGGTACTGGAAATTGTTACTTTTGTTTTTTTACACTTGTAATATTAAAAATTGATTAAAAACAAAACGTGCGTGATCTGATTATTTAACCCTTCGAAGGCTGATACATTGTATTTTTTCGTGATCTTTAATTCAAGTAGCTGGAGCCCTAAATACTTATTGTGTAATGTGCTTCTTAAAAGGGGTGTATGTGGGTTTTTTTTATTTTTATTATAAGTCTTCTCATAGCATGGACTTGGTTTAAAATCAGATGATGATGATGATGATGATGGAATATATATATATATATATATATATATATATATATATATATATATATATATATTAGACCCGCAGCTGATTCCATAATTATTTTATCTGGAAAGAGACTAACAAATAGCATTAACATAAAACTTTACAAGGCATGCGCACCCCTAGGATGTCCTGCTACAGAAGGGGGCTTTGGTCTTGTGGGCTTACACTCTACTGGGAGGTCTCGTGGGGCGTTACAGGTGTTGAGCGTCGTGTATTTCATTTGTGCAGAAAACACATGGAAAAAGTACATCTCCTGTGTCAGAATGTTCTGTTCGCACGTTCCGGAGAAATCCTTTATCGCTGCAGAGTAAACACGGAAGGGGTCCGCAGCGTGGGAAGCTTCTGTTGGCTGAGCAGGTGAGGAGTTACTGGGATGGGTCGTTTTGCTGTCAGAACTGATCCGTCGTTAAGCGTTTTATTCGTTAGACCTTTTCCTGCTGCTGTGAAGGAGATCAAAGGTCTGACGCCTTCTTTCCAAAAGGAATAAGAGGAGGCGACGCGTTGGTTTCCTTCCCGCCGTGGGAAAGACGCAGATGGTCGCCTCGGCCACCGGCATCAACAATTAACACTGAAGTCCAAAAAATGTTAATTTCGCAGCTTGCTTGTTTTGGTCGGCTTTTAAAGATTTTTATTTTCGGATACATTCGTTTAAGGTGTAACAGTTTTTACACAAGTTTTTCACACTCCCCGTTCTGTGAGAATTACTGACGTTCTAATCGTTAGGGGGGCCGAGGCAGAGCTTGGTGGGATTCTGGACCTTTAAATGAGACGCAGGCAAGGACAACACACTTCAAACACCCAACTTGTTACCTAAAACTCCCGGTTTTAGTAAATAACGCTATTTATACCTCCGTTCCCATTCTCTCCAAGGCTTTTAAAGGTGCTGTTCCACTTTGATAAAAATACTAATTGCGCTATTTAATATCTTAAGTAAATAAACCTTAACAGATCCATAATTTTATTAACTTTCAAGGTCTGATCACATAAAAACAACATAGTAACTTTTAACATGTTTTTGGTTTCTATGGCACTGTCCTATCGGTGACCGTCTTTGTATCACATGACCGTTAAGCGTTCCCAGCAAAATTCTACATCATTTGAGGTTAATTCAGAGAAAAGTTTGAATGTTCAATAGTTTCTGACACCGCTAATTACACAAGTGTTCCGTTCGGCAGAGTGAGTGCGTCGGCCGGTAAAGTAATCTCCAGACTTGTTGATCGCATTCCTGAACCCTTACCGTTTATTTTGTTTTCTTCGTGTCCTGGAACACGTACCGTGCCCTGACACGTAACCAGCCCCGTCCCGTGCCAACGTTCTCCAGCGCCAGCATGACCCTGTTACATTGTACCCAAATACTTAACCTTCTCGTTACTCATAAAGTACACAATCAGACTCGTTCAGAAGCAGATGTTTTGTGTAAATGCGGCTCATTTTGGCTCAGTTTTGTTTCGTGAATCATTCCGTTTAATTTGAAAGCTAGGTTGGCTTCGTCTAGGGGACCACTTAATAAAAAAAAAAAAAACATTTCTTAAGGGAAGGTTTTTAGGAGCCTTGAGTAAAATGGCTTAAGTACTGCATTAAAAATACATTTAAAAATATTACTGTTTTTTTTTAGATTTTTAGATTCCCACCACCCCCCCACCTCCGTAATATGTTTTCAGGCAGCTGCATATCAGCCGTTTGTATGAGGTTCTCGCTCTGTTACCTGAGCCCCGATCTACGAAACACCCCGACTCCTTATCATACTGCCTGTGGGGAACAATGGAATGAATCGGTCTTAATCACCCAGCCGGACTCTCTGAGTAATGAAAGTCTATGGAGGAACGGACTTCATTAGCATTGCCGTAAAGCATCAGCTCAGTGCGGTGTTTGAACAGGGAAAGTCACCCAAAATATCACATGACTGACAGCAACGGCGGCTCCGGGTCTGCAGATAAAGGGAGTTTAATGGGGCAAAATGAGATAAAAACAGGTTTTTGTCACCGACCAACATTACTATATACAGAGTTGCGGGTTATATTACTGTATACAGCGCTGGGGGTTATGTTCAAGGCACTTTAAGGCCAACAGCTGGATATTCAGTAAATAAACTTTTAAATACTGTGGGAGAGTTAGCTAAAAAAAAGTAAAGCGCTACATGCTAGCTTGTATAAGGTAAGACTTCTATAGCTTATATAGTAACCAAGACAAAGCCGCTAAGGCGTGAGTACGGGAATGAGGAGGACTTTCTTGATATTGCGAAGAGGTCTTAAATATGAGCTCATAGAAGTGGTTTTAACTACAGGCGCAGTCTTGAGTCAACAGGTTGGGTACAGTCTCGTATCTGTAGGAGAAGCCGCCATCTGTCGTGGTGGTCACCCATAATGACTTCATGGTGCTGGGCAATGAAGCACAACAGTAACCCCAGTGCATTGCTTGGGTCAAGCTGTGGTTAGGAGAACAGGTGCCATGGCAGTAGTGGAATTGGAAGCTGCCAGGGTGAACGATCCACTGATCCCACCCGAGCTCCCCAAAAGATATGTTGAGTGAGCCACGGTGGCATTGGGTGCTGTCAACTCCTGATACTGGAGGACGTTGCAGCAGCTCCAGAGCAGAGGGTGACCAGGGAACCCTAGACCTTCGACTCCGATGGGCAGGGCGTGTGCTGTAGGTAAGGAATGGGGTAAATTCAGGCTGGTTGGTACACGGGCATGTAGGGCAATGGACCAGCAGTACAAATAGGCCCTGGGTCAGGTAGTTCTGAAAAGCTGGAGCCAGGTAGAAAACAGTCCAGTCATCAACTCTTTCCACCTTGGGTGTTGCTACAGTCACCGCTTTATCGCCTGACAGTACCTGGAGGTCAACCGGTGGGTGCTGAGCATCATCATTGTCATCATCATCATCTTCATCATCAGTGCTATTAAAAGAAGAGGTGGCAGTATCACTGATATGGTGTTCGGAATGGCTAGGCGATTCCCTTGATGGTGGTTGGTACTCATGTCCTGTGTTTTGGGCTGGTGGCGTGGGGTGAAGCGGGACGCGATCCAGCCGCTCCTCATCAGGCAAGCTCTGGGACAAGCCGAGGTCAACGCTTCCAGTGTAAAACCAGAGCTGAACTGATACAACTTTACGGCTCAGGATATGAGGAGAGGGACGAAAGACGTAAGTGAAACTGTTGGCAAGTCCTTCTTGAGAAGCATTGAAATGTGGCGTCTCGCACAGGACATCTGAAAACAACACACAGTTTTTTTCAGTTAATTAAAGGACCAGCCTGACTCGGACCTTAATCGGCCCATAACAACAGCTAATAATTCCACAAACCTTGATTAATCTGCAACTGGAGAATAAATCGTTTTATTATATATAGATGTTTAATATTAATATCAGTCTACATCGTATAGCATAGTCCAGGTTCTCATTGGGCAAGATAGGTCACAATCCAACAACTGTGAACTAGTGACACCTACTGGCGATTAATGAGTACTACACCGGGGAATGAATAATAATCTCTTTAATGGGAAGGCTGTACTTTAGTCCCCAAAAACTCCTCTCAGCCCAGGTTTTCAGGAAACACGAAGTGAATCAGTGAAACCATATATTTTTTGCCTATATTTCAGCCTCCATGCGTTGCTTTAGTGAGCTGGATGAGCATCTTTAAGCAGCGATAAAAGGCCACGTGGCTCAACATTTTTCTTTTCTAGTTGAACATGATACATCTTTAAGGCTCTCATGCTTTATGTCATTTCAGTTCTTGTCCTATCTGGATCCTTGTCGGGACTCCAGAAGGTATCGCAAAATTCTAATGATTCTACCCTCGGCCAACGTGGCAAAACATGGAAGACTGAAACCTAGGAAGCACAATATATACAAAGAATAAATGCTATTAAGAACGCAGCGTCCCTTTAAACCCGTGCTTTGCAACGGCAATGACATACCTGAAGAAGGAAACAGAATGACCTGGGAAACGTCCTCGAGGCCACCGCTGCGGACCCTGCTGTGTCTTTTCCGTATGTTCCTTTGTTCGGGTTTCGCCCGTGGGCTTGGGGACGGGGCCGGCGAGGAAAGTGGAGACTGGGTCGGAGGTGGCCCAAGGGCCTCTACTATCTTTGCCTTGATCCTGGTCAGAATGAAGAGGCGATCGCCTTCCGGAATCTCACAGGTCTGCCCTGCGCTGGGGCAGTTTAATGCCACCAAAACGAACAATGCCACGCATAGGAGGAACATTCTCAGGTTATAGTTCGTAGGCAGCTCGCTGCTTGTCTTTTCACCGGCTTCTTCTGTCATATTAAACATTCGTTCCCCTATCTTCATATCCCACCGACGTCTGGATATCCTCGATTCTCTTGCTGTCCCTTGATACTTTACGAATTTAAATCTTATTTAACCCTCAACAGCTCTTATAGTTAGAAGATCTCTTCTGGTTGAGATCAACCTGCTTCTGTTGTTTTGGGAGACCACCCAGTCTCTAGGAAACCCCTTCTAGATAGTTCACTGTATCCGTCTCTTTTATCCCAAACTCTTCTTGAGGTCTTCTTCTCCTCTCTGGTTTGAAGCCGATGACACCAAAGATGTTCTCCCTGGAAATAAGAATCTATCTCTTCTCTGCGGAAGTCTCTGCCTGTCTGCGGATGTCTCCGTCTTACTAAAAACAAAGCCTTTTGCACCTTATCAGAGTTGGCAAGGAGAAGATACTGGGCACACACTGAGCATTATCTGCAACAGACGCCTGGAATTCATTGTTTGCCCCAGGGACGAAGCAGATATCTGACCGAGCTAACCAGAAGTTTCACACGGGAACGTACCCCCTCCTTTCAGGGCAGCGCGGATATCGGGGGCCGGGGCACGATGCTGCGCGCTCTTGGGTTTACTTGAAATCTGTAGAGCACATGAACCCCGTATCGCAGGGTCGTACAAAAAAAAGTGACAGCTGAGTACTTTGTATGAACACCAGCGTCCTTCACAAGGCCCCGGAACCTGTTTACAGGATCGCTGAGTGACCCCCACAGATCCGCTTACTTCTGCGTTACCGGGGATTGGGGAGACGTCACCCGCGCATGTCCTACCCAAGTGATCACCAGTCAGAGAACATACACTCTTATTATAATGATTCCGTTTCCGGCCTTTTTATTGGATTCCAAAAAGACATTCATATAATGCCTCTGTATCTATCTATCTATCCATCTATCTATCTATAAATCTATCTATCCGTCTATCTATCTATCTACTATATCTATCTATCTATCTATCTATCTATCTATCTATTTATCTCTCTATCTATCTATAAATATATCTATCTATCTATCTATCTATCTATCATCTATCTATCTATAAATCTATCTATCCATCCATCTATCTATGAAATATCTATCTATCTATCTATCTATTTATCTATCTATCCGTCCATCCATCTATCATCTATCTATCTATCAGGTGCTGCACCTTAAATTAGACCAAAGAATGAATATAATTAAAAATAAAGTAAAACGACTTTCAGGGTGAATAATAATAATAATAATAATAATAATAATATTCCGGGGCAGAACAATGATTCGCTTCACTGAAGACAGGGAGTTTTTCTTTAATTCTTCAGAAATTACACATTGTAGGCAAAACAAATTCCGGTTGGTGCGTCCGGAGGTTACAATTTTTTTTACAGAAGGACACAAATCCTTTTTGTGTTAAAAAAAAAGTACTTTTTTGAGCTCCTAAAAGAGGGACATCCAGGGAGGAAAAGTAGCAAAAACATTAAAACATTAAAAATCATGAAAACAAAAAAGAAACCTTTATGGATTAATATATAATAATAATAATAATAATAAAATATAATAATAATAATATATTATATATTATAGGCAGTGAGCTCTATTACTGTAAGCATGTAGTAAGCATATTTTTATGCATTTCTATTTTTATTGTTTATTCTATTGTTTTCTCCCATTTCCAAAATCCCTTACTTTTAGCCTTGACAAAGGGCTTCAGGGGGCTGATGTTAACCAGGGACAGCAGCCCCCCTGAACCTTTAACGAGGGTGATTATTTTCTGATAAAAAAATTGGACCCCTCAGGAATGCAAAGAGTTAATAGGATCCGCACTGTGAAGACGAGGACCTATGGCACATTTTATGTTCTGCCCGCAGCTGCCCCTCGCACCATTCTTTAGGTGATCCTCGCCGAGGCCGGGCACGTAGGGCACGTTGACTGCCCCTCAATAACATTTCGGACCCCCTGCGCTGGATTCTTTTCGGATCGATCATCCCCGAAGAAGGTTAGAACTTGCCCGTAAGAATGGATCGGTATGAGGCAGCTCATTCTGGCAATGATAGGGTTAATTTCCCAAGCAATTACCCCCCCACCTATATGTTATTTTTTTGGGAAGCGTAGATTTCATGAACCTTTTCCTTCATTTCTAGCCCCAAAAAATAATAAAAATCAAATCATATTAAAGTAGGTGAAATGGTAGAGAGTTCTTGCTGAAGGGTCAGCATCTCCTCCAGTTGGCAAAGTTCCAGATCATCTACTAGAAACATTTTCATTAAAAAGGGTTTTCAAATGTCAAACACATCATTTTTACTGCATTAATGTATTTACATAAACAGTGCATGAATATATATCGATACTGCATAATTTTATATATTTATATATATATTTGGGTAAAAGGTAAACATTATTATTTTTGTAATGATATATATATATATATGTGTTATATTTTCCTTATCGTGCGTCAGCTGATTCCATAGCATTTGCAATAACAAATAACAAAAAAAAACATTAAAATTAACAGTTTACAAAATTAACAATAATACAATAATAAGAGACACACCGGTACAGAAGCTCTGATCTCGTGAGCTTACAATCTATTAGGATATTGAATGAGACAGAAGGTGAGAGGCTGCTTTGGCCAAGGTGTTTGTAGTGAAGGCCACATGGAGGACTTGGTGGTCACAAGCTCTCATGGGTGGGAAGGACAGATGGTTTCTCTTCAAAATGCTCCTTTTTGGGCTATTAGGAGGGTATTTATTGTATGCTTTGGGGTTTTAGTGGGGTATTTAGTATTCTGCAGGAGACCGTGTAGCTTCTTGGGGGATTTGCACCTCGTCTTTTATGGTTCCTCTCGACGCGGTCTGTGAAGGAACTTTCCATGAAGTCGGTATCGCATCTCTGAAGAGTTTCCGGAATTATTCTCTATGTTGTGTTAGTTTCTCTGCGGAAAAGGTTAATGGGGGGGGGGGATGGGGTGATAATTTAGGTTTACAGAAGTCGTCTGTGTGCCTGGGACTCTATACATAGGTCGAAGTATCTGAATAGCTAGACGGGCCCATGTCGTCACCCTGATATTTTTGGGCACGGCAGCTGCAGGAATCCATAAGCCCCCTCCCCGTACCCAGCGGTGTGTCTGAGACGTGGTAGGAGATACGGATCCACCACCCGCTGCGCTTCTCGCAAGACGAGAGCCGAGGGATCATCAGAGATCTATGTGAAGAATCCCGGGACATTGAGACCCCCGACGAGCCACCGCTAGAGACAGGAGCGGAGATTCAGAGGGAACTGTGACACAAAAGACACAACAGGGGGTATTATTACAACGGCAGGGACACAAAGACCGTACGGGGCCACGGTCCAGGAACGAGGCGCTATCTGAGTGTCACTCAATGAGGTGACGCTCATTGGAAAAGAATTAATTGTCCTCTTAAAATAGCGCATTCCTGCCAGCGCCGGGGATTTGCTACTTGAGATCTACACACACGGGCAGAATGTCGCTTTTGCCCCGCGTCGGGGGGGTTATACAGGGTAGCGTCCGAACTAAAACCTGGAGAAACCTACGATCCGCCACCCAGAATAGGAGGGGGGCGGCTGGTGCAACGGAAACGCGGACGCTGTTCGGTTATCTTTGATAAGCAGGCCAGGGCAACCTGATCTGGGGGGTCTAACGAGGATCTAACGCGCGGCATCGGAGAAGTATTTAAGAGTCTGCAAGAGTGGACTTGCAGAGCTGGTTTATGAGTTGAGTGATACGGAGTCGCGATAGGAGTGAGGACAGGCGTTTAATATAGGAAGGGGGGCGAGTTATACTATCCGGCTTGTGCCGGGGGGCATGCTGCAACAAGCTCTTGCCAAATATCTAAAGGGGTTCTTTTTTTGTCAGAAGGGACACCGTTCATGCTAAGGGTGGGTGGTAGACCGTCCCGCGGGGGGGGGGGTTAGCGTGATGGATTGCAGGCTATGGCTGTCCTGTGATTAAGTCGGAAGTGATAGGGCAAGAATGCATTACTCACATTCATATAGTACGTGGGGGTAGTGCTAAACCATTACGTTATCTTATAACCAAGGGGGGGTCCATGTCACATGCCCCTGGATACTTATTTGTGCCAATCAATCACTTCCATGGCCGCCCCGCACTCCCGAGCATGTAATAGATACAGCCAGGAGCCGCATGCGCTTGGGTTTCTCGGTGTCCACCTGTCCCCGCATTGCTCTCTTTCTTGCCCCCCGGTTGGGAGCGTCTGCGCCTTTCCCGGTGTTTCTGGGGGCTATGACAGCATCAGCTGCCAGAACATTTTATCTTTACACTAAAATTAGGATTGTTTCTTTGTGAGGAGGAGTCTTTAGCCCCGGCGCGCGGCCGGCTGCATCGGAGCAAGCGTTAGACCTCAACCTACAGCAGCCAGAAGACCGGACCGAGAGGCGCGAGGTGGACTTGGGCAACCTGACCGGCCACAGAAGCCACGAAGAGGACAACTCGATATTTGGAAGAGGTAAGGACAAAACACGGTGGCTTCTCAACACGGTCACATCTAAGAGCTACTTCCATCTGACGAAGAGCCCTCTGAGTTTCCGAAAGCTTCAGCTTTTTCTATGTTGACCCAATAAAAGGTGCCGACCTCAACCAGACCCTCGGGCTAATACGGCTTCGTCCATCTTAATATCTAACAGTTACTGATACAATTACTGATACAATTACTGATACAAATGTAACTGGCATATGTTTCAGCCTCAGTATTTGTTTCTCGCCATAAACCCCATTCTATATTTCGTTGATTACTATAAATAACATTTAGCGGCTCTCGAGGCTTCGCTTCGTGAAACGGACCCTTCATGAAAAAAACAACTGTTCGCTGGTCAGCTCGTTGCGTCTTTTTTTAAACAGTTCCGTTGCGCGGTGTGTCTGTTATTTTTAGTCGACGTGCTTTCCATTGAGCTTTTTATGTTGGGGGCAAATCGGACGCTGGCTGAACCTGCATTCCCCATTCCCGTTTTGTGCCCCAAGTAGCCCATCAGGAAGACGAGGTTATGCGCATGCTAAGGAATATATTAGGAGTATTATTATTTTTATAACATATCATAATTTATAACGCACCAGAAATGTTTACAGCTCTTTGCAGGTAATGTAAGCAAATTTTACTTTACTCAGAGGGTAGCAGATAAACGGAACAGCCTCCCGGCAGAAGCGGTAGAGGCTAATACTGTGAGATAGGCTTATGGCGAGACCAACAAGTGTCTCTCTTAATGGTTAAGCTGGTTTCCTACAATTACAAATGCGTTGTCATCTGTCGTTGCTTTGTTTACCCCCCTTCTGGTAAAATGTTGTAAAATACTTCAAAAGAGCCAACCAATATGTAACGCCGTCTCTTTTTCCCCCAAGGTAGATGGCGGCACTGTCTCTCCCTCCACCCAATTCACATGCGGCTCTTGAAATGCCAGGGGGAGCCCCGCGCTTCTTAAGTTTCCCCCGCTCCATCAAGGCCCTCGCCGGCTCCAGTGCCGTCCTGAGATGCCGTATCAGCGGAGATCCGCCACCTTGTGTCCTATGGGAACGCGTGGGAAATATCCGGCTGGAACTAGGAGACAGGTGCATGGTCCAACAGGATGGGGACTGGTACCAACTGGTGATCACTGACTTGAGATTGGAAGACTCAGGGCATTATATGTGCCGGGCGAGTAACTGGTCGGGAGAAGGTTATGCTGGAGCCAAACTCACTGTGATCCCAAACGTTAATGAAGTTCCTGAACCTCCCGCCCATGGAGCCTTTCCACCCTTGGCCATAAGACATGGTCCAAGTGCTTCCATACCTTGTGCTGATCCAGTTGCGTCTTCCAAAACTGATTCCTTTGTTCCACCAAGTCCAGACGCCCCCGTTTGCCAACAGCTAAGCTCTGATGCTAGTTACTTGCTGTCTTCCAACGCTCGCTACTCCGAGATCCCCGACTTTCCTCCCCACTTTCTGCTCGTTCCGAACTCTCAAAGATTATGCCGAGGTCAGAGCGCGGAGCTTTCATGTCGGGTATCTGGAAAGCCAGAGCCCACTGTCCGATGGGAAAAGGACGGAAGGAAACTGGAAGAGATATACGATGGTTCTCATTACCGATTATCTCCAGAGGGTCACACCTTGTACATTTCCCAGGCTCATTCCCCTGATGCCGGCGTGTACGTGTGCCGGGCCAGTAACTCAGTAGGGCAGTGCTTGGCCGCTGCTGTACTGCTGGTGGATCCAACGCTGCGCCAAGGGCAAGAACCAGCCCCGGGAGATCCTCCACCGCAAGTCAAAGTCTTCACGGTCAACGAAGGGAAACACGCCAAGCTCCGATGCCTGGTGACGGGTAAACCACGACCAGAGATTATATGGCGCAAAGATGGCCGCGCGGTAAGCCCAGGGCGCAGAACGCTGATTTACGAAGACCGCGAAGGGCACTTCATTCTGAAGGTGCTGTTCTGCCGACAGCAAGATCGAGGTTTATACGTGTGTGGGGCTTCCAACACGGCCGGGAACACGCTGAGTGCTGTCATGTTACATGTAAGAGGTAAGTCAATCACACACTGAACAGAAGTTCCACTATGATACAAAATAGGACTCGACAAACTTGGGGTACTTTGACGCAGTGGGGGGTTAAGCATTATATATGGCCGTATAGCGTGACGGAATTCCCAATATTTATGCCTGAGATCTTGGGGTCGATTTATGATGGGAATACCCAATGGTCCCAAAGATGCCTTACTCCATCCCTCCCTGTAGATGGTTCGGATGCTGTTTACCTCCATATAATGACGCTTCTTCTCCTGTCGGTTTCCCCTCTCTTTCTTCTTCATTTTCTTCATGTGCTTTTTGTTCTTTTGTCTGCTTTTTGGACACTTTTCTCTTCAGATGGGTTTTATTGTCAATGAAATGCTAAGGGTTTGCGTTCACGGCTGACCAGTTCCATTTTATTTAATGATCAGAAACATTGTGTTCCTTATCCATGATTTTATGGGTCGTCTCAGCTTGGCCAAAGTCTACTTGTAGACAGAGTAAAGCTGACATTATCAGAGTGCCTGTAGATGTTCGTAGTTACCCGCTTTCTTCTGTCCTCCAGAGGTAGGTGAGCAGTTCCCAGCTCCCCTCAGGGACATCGCGGTGAGAGAGGGGCAGGATGCCGTGCTCGAGTGCTCGGTCCCTGATGGCTCTCGAACATCCTGGTTCCTGGAAGACCAGCGGCTGCACCCAGGGAAGAGACACCTCATGGAGGAGCAGGGCTCAATCAGACGGCTCATCATCAGAGGGGCTCGAACAGATGACGATGGAGTGTATCTTTGCCAGACTCAACGAGGGGCCCAGAGCATCGCAGAGGTCGCTGTTAGAGGTGAAACCCCCATTCCCAAACCCTCCAGTTCACTAGGCTGGCGATGGAAGCTCTGACCTTTGCCCTATGGTTGCATTGGTGGATGGGCATCAATCTATCATCACTAAACTCATCCTTTTTAATGAATTTTAATGAATTGCCCCAGATCTCCCTGTTTTCCACTTTTCTTGCACCTCACTTTCCATCTTAACGTTTTTAGGGTCCATTGTAAAGCGGCTGCCTCGCCGCTTGGAAGTGGCTGAAGGTGGGAACGCGGCATTCTGCGCAGAGACAGACAGCGACGTGGAGCAGGTGGGATGGACCCGCCATGGGGAGATTCTGTCTGAGGATCACAGGACTGTTCTGAAAAGTTTTGGGAGGACGCACGTCTTGGTGCTGGTTGGGGTAACTCAGGAGGACTCCGGTATCATCCAGTTCCACGCTGGGCTTTCTGAGTCAACTTGCCAGCTGCGTGTAAAGGGTAAGGAAGAATGGAAGGTCTGTTCCATACTTTTTATTGGGGCTTTTTCCTTCTTTACCCCCCCCCGGGCGGCCGCACCCTGCTGGGTATCTTCTGTATCTTTATTTTTGGAACCTCTTGGGGATTTCTTATCATATTGCAATCTGATCATAAAACGTTAGAAGGCAGATTATCCCAAAAGGGACGGCGTCCAACTATGACTTGAACATATTTCAAAATGACATCGAGGCGGAGCGGCGCGCGTCAGCGATTCCCAGGGTTCCCCGTCCCACAAAACGATTTTGCTGGACTAAGCAGCTCGGGTTGCGGTGCCAAAAATTAAAAAGACAGGTGGGAGTCTGACAAGGAAGGGCGTCCAGGAGGAGGAGGTGGTGAGATGGAGGATTGCAGGATGGGGGGGTTTGTTTACCTCTTTCTTAGGGGTTTGTTGTACGACTGCTTGGCAACGCAGCGAAGGGGAGGCTGAATTTTAAGACGTTACAGCCCTGCTGAGTCACAGAACAGATGGCGCGCTGCCCCTTTAAGTGCCGCAGACGTAACCTCCGATGGGTTAACCACATGTCTTACTTTCTCCAAACGCCAAAAGTGCTCAGATTTCTGGGTTTAAAGGTCCTGGCAATAAATAAATACATGTTTTCTCCCTGAGCAGAACCCCCAGCGCTGTATACAGAAATATACCCCCCCCAGTGCTGTATACAGTAATATAACCCCCCAGCGCTGTATACAGTAATATAACCCCCAGCGCTGTATACAGTAATATAACCCCCAGCACTGTATACAGTAATATAACCCCCCAGCGCTGTATACAGTAATATAACCCCCAGCGCTGTATACAGTAATATAACCCCCAGCGCTGTATACAGTAATATAACCCCACCAGCGCTGTATACAGTAATATAACCCCCAGCGCTGTATACAGTAATATAACCCCCCAGCGCTGTATACAGTAATATAACCCCCAGCGCTGTATACAGTAATATAACCCCCCAGCGCTGTATACAGTAATATAACCCCCAGCGCTGTATACAGTAATATCCCCCCCCCAGCGCTGTATACAGTAATATAACCCCCAGCACTGTATACAGTAATATACCCCCAGCACTGTATACAGTAATAACCCCCAGTGCTGTATACAGTAATATAACCCCCAGCGCTGTATACAGTAATATAACCCCCCAGCGCTGTATACAGTAATATAACCCTCAGCGCTGTATACAGTAATATAACCCCCAGCACTGTATACAGTAATATAACCCCCCCATCGCTGTATACAGTAATATAACCCCCAGCGCTGTATACAGTAATATAACCCCCCAGCACTGTATACAGTAATAACCCCCAGTGCTGTATACAGTAATATAACCCCCAGCGCTGTATACAGTAATAACCCCCAGTGCTGTATACAGTAATATAACCCCCAGCGCTGTATACAGTAATATAACCCCCCAGCGCTGTATACAGTAATATAACCTTCAGCGCTGTATACAGTAATATAACCCCCAGCACTGTATACAGTAATATAACCCCCCCATCGCTGTATACAGTAATATAACCCCCAGCGCTGTATACAGTAATATAACCCCCCAGCACTGTATACAGTAATAACCCCCAGTGCTGTATACAGTAATATAACCCCCAGCGCTGTATACAGTAATAACCCCCAGTGCTGTATACATTAATAACCCCCAGCAGTGATAACCCTTGATTTAGTTTAGGAATCTGACTGCAAAATACTCTTCCAGTGTTAATTACGTGCAGTGAGCCTGCGCAGATCCTATAGAATGTTACGGCTTCATATGAGATTATGTTGCAGATGAATGGCGACCGTATGTAGCGTAGATTCAGGGTCTATTTTAAGAGATTCCCCTGCAGCTCGTGTGACGGTTATTATATTGGTGTCGGGTATATATAGAAAGGAGTCCATGCTCTGTGGCTAAATATTAAACGTTTTATGTACCAGCAGATGGATAGCACGCCTAGACATCCAACAAAGTTATTTTACACACATTTAAACATTTCATTTTAAGAATGTTTGTTAGTTAATAAAGTGAAATCGACATTGTTTTATGTCCCCAGTGATAAAATTCATTAAAACATGTCTGTGGGTTAAGTATTTTAAAGATAAAACCAGAGACTGCAGTGGTTTTTAACCCGTTTGGTGTGGTGGGTACGTCGATGACGTTCCTCTTCCTCTTGCAGCTCGTGGGGTGAGCGTCTCTCCTGCCTGCGGAGAGCCCCCTAGCAGAACGCTGGACGCCGGGCAGCCCCTCGCCCTCAACTGCCACGTGCCCAGCTCAGGAACCAAAGCTCGTTGGATGAAGGATGGCCAAGAACTGGAATCGGGAGGCCATGTGTCCATCAAGTCAGATGGCAGAATGCGTCGGCTTCTCATCTCATCCTCAGACCCGTCGGACTGTGGGACGTACACGTGCCACGCCGCTGATGACTCCGTTAGCTTCTCTGTCACCGTGACGGGTAAGCAGGATTACCAAAAACAAATTATTTCATTTACCGATCCCTTTTTTATTTATGGCTTTCAGGAACTCAGGAACCTACAGAAGAACCTTCAGAACGTTACATTGTTACACTAATCAGCGATAGACATAATAATATAATATCATGTAACGCATTCTGTGAGTGTTGCCCTCAAAATGAGTTATGTTTTCTTACAGGGTCACCTTCGTAACGGGTCATATCTCCACAAAGCACTGTTTAGTGAATAAAGCCCACTGTCTGTTGTTCACATTGGCTTCGACATTGTTGTCCAGCCTGCAGCCTGTGGGCAAGTTAAGCCCCCCCCAGGGATTTTAAATGTCCCGATCCAGGACAAACACCCACATGATCTTTAATATCGTATTACATCATTCAGTTAATAGCGTCTGGCCCCCGGGGACGTCATATGTGGCCCTTGGCTTTAAACACGTAAACAAACACTGAAAACGTTAATCGTTTTTTAGCTTTCGTGGCTCGCAAGTTATTGCAACAGAAAATTTCGTCTATAAAGCTTCTGACCGCTTCCCCGCAGAGCCTCCGGTGAAAATCATAAACACGAGCGACGATACGGAGCGTACGTGCGTGCGCGGGGAGAGCGTGGCGCTGAGCTGCGAGGTGTCACGGGAGAGCGCGCAGGTGCGGTGGTACAGAGACGGCGTGGAGGTGGAGGAGAGCGAGAACGTAAGGCTGGAGGCCGAGGGAAGGCATCGCCGGCTGGTGATCCGCGCCGCGCAGGCGCAGGACTCGGGGGAGTTTGTCTGCGATACCGGTGATGACTCTGTCTTTTACAGGGTTAACGTGACAGGTGAGTGACAGCTTGAATCCAAGAAGGAATTCTAAAATCTACCGGCTTCTACGACCACATTCATTAATGCGCTAAATCATCATCATCATCAGCATTTATCCCACTTCTGCCACCAGTTGTTATGGACCTGGGGGCCACCATCAGCCAACTCTACCATGACCCTCCCCCAATATAATGCCCTGCTCAATCATTCTTACATTTACACATCATAGTTCCCGACTATCCTGAAAATTCAGGGATCAATGGTCAAGGACAGCTATGTTTTTTTTTGATCCCCCTCCCCGTGTGTTCTATTGGTCTAAGACCGAGGGCTCCCAGACAGCTGGCATCATTTACGGCACAACTAATTCCCATTAAAAATAGTGGGAGCAAAGTCGGGTCGCGGATAAACTGAAATAATTAAATAATTAAATAATAATTAAAATGACCTTAAATGTGTAATTAAGTAGAATTCGCAAGCTCTGGTGGTAAAATAGTTTTAGCTAAGGAGCCTAAAGTGAGATGTAATCAGTCATTTGGTAATTAAGTTGATAAATAGTGCAATAAATCCTGAAAAGTTGCTGATTTATCTGAGATATCCCGCGGATGCTGGTTGTCGTGGGTCTGTCTTGACTACACTGGAAACACATTGTTGCAGTTATCTGGACAGTTATAGGTTTTTTGGGAACTCTCATCGATTTATTTCCCAGAAACCCCTCTAAAAATAGTGATTGGTAACGGGCATTTGGGCACATGGGGGGTATTAGTGATGGGTATTGGGTTGTAGTAAGGCCCGGCCCCCAGTATGCCTTTGCATGGGGGGCGTTATAACTTCCCACTACAGCTGGAACTTTAACAAAACGCACCATACGCCATGACGTCGCCCTAAACGCCCTAAACGTACTGAAATGTCCTTTTTTCATAGAACCCCCGGTGAAAATTGTGAATAGGAGCGAAGATACAGAACCCCGGAGCGAGAGCGGGGAGCGCGTGGCGCTGAGCTGCGAGGTGTCGCGGGAGGACGCCCAGGTGAGATGGTACAAGGACGGTGCGGAGGTGGCGGAGAGCGAGAACGTAAAGCTGGAGTCAGATGGAAGACGTCGCCGGCTGGTGATCCTGGCTGCGAGGACGCAGGACGCGGGCGAATACGTGTGCCACGCTGGAGAGGACTCCGTCTCTTACAACGTGACGGTGACAGGTCGGTGACAGTCAACAGAACGTTCGCACCTCGGGCTTCCTGTAACGACGAAACAAATCCAGATGTCTGCTAATCTTCTAAATACTTACCCAGACGCTGCGTCTGGAGACACCGCTAGCAATAATGAATCAAATAAGAGATAAGCGTCCCTAATATATAAAAAAGATAACGTGAAAGGCAAAGGAAACGAACCAAAGCAGCTATCGGTCTAACGGACCCAGAAAAAACACCCTCACCCTATAAACGGGGTCATAATTTGGTACCCTGCCAGGGATCCGGATTTTGGGCCGGTGTATATGCATTTGCAACAGTAACTGGACTTAGTCTGTAAGCGGATGATACATATTCTTACTTTATTTCTTTTATATATTATATATGTTTATATATAAAATTATTTGATATAATATACAATTATTATTATATATAATATAATATTATATATAATTACATATTATTATTATATATATTATTATTATATTATTTCATATCATATATATATATATTATATTTATATATAATTATATAATTATTATATATAATATATCATTATTATATATATAATTATATATTATTATTATTATTATTATATTATATTATTTCATATCATATCTAAATATTATTATTATTACCGGTAGTATTATTATTATTATTATTAATATAATTATTATTATATTATTTCATATCATTTATATATATATTATATTTATATATAATTATATCATTATTATATATAATATATCATTATTATATATATTATTATTATTATTATATGTATTATATATTATTATTATTATTATATTATTTCATATCATATATATTATTATTATATTATTATTTCATATCATATATATACATTATTATAAGCGGGAGATCCACAGAAATGTGATACAGAGTTAGAGAAAGGAATGGCGGCGTTTGTTCTCGTTTATCAGACGTTTCTATGCCCGGTAAATGAGCCGTTTCCTCGTTACACCGCGTTCTTACGTCTTAATGACCGCGTTGCAGCCGAGCTTCTGATCCCAGAAAGTCTCCCGGTCCGCAGGAAAGGTAAATAACCACTAAGTCTGCGGTTACTCGAGCGAACGGAGATAAGATTAGAGCTTTCCACGCACTTAACCTTCAGCCAGGACCTTGTATCGTCACTCAGCGCGTCGCGAAGCATTCGAAACAGCGTTATTTTTGTACGGGGTATTTTTTTTTTTTTTTAGACAGCGCTGATAATCCGATTTATAATATAGAGGTTGGCTTCCTGATTTATAAAGTTACCTGTCTGGGAGGTTAGCGGGAGACAAATTCATTGCTACATATTTGACACCAACGTTTCCCACCGATAATACCAGCTAGATTACTACTTCTACTCTCTATTGCAGGGGCGTCCAACCTGCGGCCCTCCAGCTGCTGCAGGACTACATCTCCCACAATGCTCTTTCAGCTAAGGGGCTGGCTGAGGAGGATGGGAGATGTAGTCCTGCAGCAGCTGGAGGGACGCAGATTGGACACCCCCTGCTCTATTGTATCTGTACCTGAACCCCATTATAATCAGAGCCATGTACGAGCTACACCTCCAGTGTTGGCGCAAGCGGCTACTCACACCTGGTCCCTTATATGCCTTTGTTTGGATGGACGTGATGGGCACTAAGCTCCAAGATCTAATAAAGCCTCTCTGAAGGCAACAACATCCTTCAGCATTCAATGTATTGAACGGTCCTTATTTTTTCTTTGTCCCTCTAGAGCCCCCGGTGAAGATTGTGAACACGAGTGATGACGTGGACCACAAATGTTGGAGCGGGGAGCGCGTGGCACTGAGCTGCGAGGTGTCACGAGAGAAAGCCCTGGTGCGCTGGTACAGGGACGGCGTGGAGGTGCAGGAGAGCGAGAACGTCTGCCTGGAGTCGGAGGGGACGCTTCGCAGGCTAGTTATTCACACCGCGACACCACAAGACTCAGGGGAGTTTGTCTGCGACACCGGAGATGACTCCGTGTTCTACAACGTGATAGTGAGAGGTCGGTGGCATCTGCACTTCTTATCGATAATGTATAAAGAAAAAAAAACTAATAATAATAACTCTTAAAAAAAGATGTCCACGTTACTCCCTAAAGTGTCAAAGAGTTAATCATCTGAGACGTTTGATGAGTTCCTTGTCTTTTAAATGCCTTGTAAGCCCAGCTGGTGATTTATCCAAAGCTTTCTACACATCCAGTAGCTTTGACGCCTTTATGGCTGCTGCCTGACACTGTGCTGAGGACACTTTCAGACCAGTATCTTTTGTCCTGATAGGTCAGTATGCTTCTGGGAAGCTTCTCTTAGAACTTAGAAGCCTATTATACTTGGGTGTTGCTCTAGGCCTGACCCGGGACAGGGCTCCTAGCAGTCTCAACCGCCCCAGAAACTACCTCTAAGACTGCTATGCCTTCTACTGATTGCCGGAATATGACATCAAATGCCAACACTACACCTCAGCAGGACACAACATGTAAATGGGTTGGAGTGATCAAAGATCTCCCCTATAACTGGCCATTGAGCAGCGGAGCACTAAAGGGGCCAAATTGCCTAAGTGGTTCGTTGAGTGCTACTGCTTAGTATATCATCCCCTAAACGTTTCTTTCTTCTTTGAAGAGCCACCTGCGAAGATCGTAAACGCAAACGACGACGCAGAACTGGAATGTCTGCGCGGGGAGCGGGTCGTTTTGAACTGCGAGTTATCTCGAGCGAATGCCCGCGTTCTTTGGTACAAAGATGGCGAGGAGGTGGAGGAGAGCGAGAACATTGTTCTGGAGTCAGAGGGGAAGCATCGCCGGCTGATTATACCCTCAGCACAGGCGCAGGACTCGGGCGAATATGTCTGTGATACCGGAGATGACTCTGTCTTCTACGACGTGAGAGTAACAGGTTAGTGCGCCCCCCTCGCGGGCTGCAGACTGACATTGAGCTGACAGCTTCCTAAATCTTTATGGGATAAAATGATAAAAAAGCCACATTTATTATATATTGTTTGTATTTTCCATTTTCTTTCATTTTTAGAGCCCCCCGTGAAAATCGTGAACACAAGCGATGACGCGGAACAAAAGAGCGTGAGCGGGGAGCGCGTGGTGCTGAGCTGCGAGGTGTCCCGGGAGAGCGCCCAGGTGCGATGGTACAAGGACGGGGTGGAAGTGGAGGAGAGCGAGAACGTCTGCCTGGTGTCAGAGGGGAGGCTCCGCCAGCTGGTGATCCGCACCGCACAGGCGCAGGACTCGGGGGAATTCGTCTGCGATGCTGGAGACGATTCTGTGTTCTACAATGTAACAGTAACAGGTCAGGTTTTAGAATGTCGCGAAACAGTTGAGCCCAACCTGACACCCCTTCAAGTTTTAATGCTACGGGGGTCTTTTCTCATACAGTGATATGTGTTACCCCTCCCCCATCTACAAAGATCTAGATAGAAAATGGATTATACGCATCAGAGTGACGTTTCGTTTATTGTCCGTCCCACAGAGCCCCCCGTAAAAATACAAAATACAAGCGATGACGCCGAGCCCAGGTGCGTGAGCGGGGAGCGCGTGGTGCTGAGCTGCGAGGTGTCACGGGGGAGCGCGCAGGTGCGATGGTACAGAGACGGAGTGGAGGTGGAGGAGAGCGAGAACATTCGGCTGGAGTCGGAGGGGACGCTTCGAAGGCTCATTATTGACGCCGCAACTCCAGGAAACTCGGGGGAGTTTGTCTGCGATGCCGGAGACGACTCCGTTGTTTACAACGTGACGGTGACGGGTCAGTGAAAGCTGCTTAGAGGAATCTGAGCTCCCAATAAAAGAACGGGGGTCACGGTGACAGAGATTTAAAGGAAAAGCCAAGTTTCATTAGTGTGATCATTATGGTTTCCATGGTGATTGCTCCGCACTTTACAATAATAAATGGGAATCGTTTAATCCGGCATTATTCTCATAAACTATAAGTTCTTGGCCGATGGCAGCGAGTTGCATCAGCAAGCTCACGGGAGTTGGATGAAAGTCCGACCCGCTGATTCACCAAATCCAACTCGCATAATTAAAATAGGAAATCACAACTCGCATGCTCTCGCCTTTAACTCCAAAAAATGACTCCCAAAGCCACAAGCCATATTAGTGAAGTTCTTCTGTGTTCCCATGCGAGGCATGCAACTATAGTCAAGCCTTGTCTCTCACGCTAACCATTAACTTGAGTGGCCACTCAAATTTTTAGTGAATTGTCTCCATCTCCAATGGCTATCCCCCTCCCTAAACACTTTCTCTTGGCCAACAGAGCCTCCTGTAAAAATCACCAACACGAGTAATGACACCGAGGAGAGGTGCCTTACCGGAGAGAAGGTGACCCTGAGCTGCGAGGTGTCCCGAGAGAGCGCAGCCGTGCGCTGGTACAAAGACGGAGAGCGAGTGGACGAGAGCGACCGGATCAAGCTGGAGTCAGAGGGCAGACTCCGCCGGCTGGTCATTCTATCTGCGGAGTGCGATGACTCTGGGGAGTTTGTCTGCGACGCTGGAGACGACTCCATCTTCTACTATGTATCAGTAAAAGGTCTGTTCTCAGGATCTGCATGATTATTCCTCCCCGATAGGTTTTCTGTGCCCTATTGTTAAGTCGCTGCGGTTCGTTTATGAAGGTTCTCCTAATTTATGATAATAGAACAGTAAAAAAGCTGGTAATCAGAGATGATTAGCGGGGGGGGCGGAGTATCAGATACAGAACGTTTGGCGCGTTTCCCTTAATTACAGGAAAGAAAAGATTTAGTGCTTTGACTGTAATTTTTTGAGATCTTTTGCATGTTTCCAAGCAGATAACTCGGGAATTTATTAACTTGCATGATTTGGTTTTAGAAGACATTTTTATGTCTCGGCCACTGCCGGTGCCAGCAGATCGAGAGGGACCATAATTGGCCTCTACCACTTCTGCTGGGAAGCTGTTCCACTTACCCACCACCCTCCTAGTGAAATAAAACTTCCTTATATCACATCTAAGCCTCTGACCCTCTGGTTTTATATTCCAGACTCGTGTTCTAACTTTTCTCCTTTGAAGGTCATTGAAGGTCGTTCCATACATCTCCCCGCATTACATGACGCAGGGCATCGGAGGCTTGTCGGGGTTGGCCCTTCATGATGTATAGCGAAGTCATGCAGCCTGCAAACCCCCGTTTTAGTGAATAGTTTAGTAAAAAGCTTTTCCTTTGTCTGCAGAACCTCCTGTGAAGATTGTGAACACCGAGGACGACCCGGAGCACCAGAGTCTGAGCGGCGAGCGCGTAGTGTTAACCTGCGAGGTGTCCAAGGAGGATGCCCAGGTGAGGTGGTACAAAGATGGCGTGGAGGTGGAGGAGAGCGAGGACCTCATCCTGGAGTCAGACGGGAGATTTCACAGGCTGATCATTACCAGCGCACAGGTGCAGGACTCAGGAGAATTCGTCTGCGATGCTGGAAGTGATTCCCTCTTCTACAGCGTAACAGTAACAGGTCCGTGTGTTACATCAATACCCAAAGGGAGAATTATTATTATTATTATTATTGTTATGTTTATTATTATTTTATTATTATTATGTGTATTATTGTTATTATAATTATTATGATATTATTATTTTATTAGATTTTTATGTTTATTATTATTTTATTAGATTATTATGTTTATTGTTGTTATTATTAGTAGTAGTTTGTTTATTATGTTTATTGCTGTTAATATTAGTAAGAGTAGTATGTTTATTATTATTAATAATATTATCATTATTATGTGTATTATGTTTATTATAACAATTATTATTACTGTGTTTGCTATGTTTATTATTATAATTATAAGTATTATGTTGATTATTATGTTTATTGTTGTTATTAGTAGTAGTGTGTGTATTATGTTTATTATGTTTATTATTACAATTATTATTATTATGTTTATTATGTTTATTATTATTATTATGTTTGTTATGTTTATTATTGTTATTATTTGTTTATTATTCATATTTTAAATATTCTTTCTGTTGTAGAACCTCCGGTGAAAATTCTGAGCGCGGGTTATGACACGGAGCCCAAGTGCGTGAGCGGGGAGCGCGTGGCGCTGAGCTGCGAGGTGTCACGGGAGAGCGCGCAGGTGCGATGGTACAGGGACGGAGTGGAGGTGGAGGAGAGCGAGAACATTCGGCTGGAGTCAGAGGGGACGCTTCGCAGACTGATTATTGAGGCTGCGCAGGTGGAGGACTCCGGAGAGTTTGAATGTGTTGCTGGAGACGACTCTCTAATGTATTGTTTAGCAGTGACAGGTTAGTGGCAGCGACGCGCGTTTCGTATTCATTAAATGGTTTCATTTTTGCCAGGGGGGCTGCGTAAAAAATATGTAATGCAGTTATTGTAAATATTGTAAAAAAGAGCAGTCTTCTTAGCTTCTAAAGAGTTAATTCTGTAAACTTCTGCTCCATTTACAATTTTTGCTGGGAACACATAATTGTCATGTGACACAAAAGCATGCACTGATTGGATGTTGCCATAGAAACTGAAAAAAGCTTTGTGATTAAACCTTCAGAGGAAAGAATAAAGTCATCTCCAAAACCGATTACAAAACAAAAAAAGCATTTTCATCAATGAATTCAGTTATGATGTAATAATTGATAAAGGGCGATATTAGTGATCATTGATTATTTGTAACGTTCGCTTGTTCCTCCCCAGAGCCGCCTGTGAAGTTTGTGAACACGCGTGATGACACAGAGCTGAGCTTCGTGACCGGCGACCGCGTGGTGCTCGGCTGCGAGGTGTCCCGGGAGAACGCCGCCGTGCGCTGGTACAGGGACGGCGTGGAGGTGAAAGACGGCGATGGCGCCAGGCTGGAGTCCGAGGGGCCTCACCGCAGACTCATCATCCCGGGGGCACAAACCCGGGACTCCAGCGAGTTTGTCTGTGACGCGGGGGACGACGCCGTGTTTTTCAGCGTAATCGTTACAGGTCAGAAGCCTTACATGCATGTAGAATATATACAGAATTATAGAGGCCCTTTATCACTCCCATCACTCCCGTGTTCCAATGGCCCTTTATCACTCCCATCACTCCTGTGTTCCAGTGGCCCTTTATCACTCCCATCACTCCTGTGTTCCAACGGTCCTTTATCACTCCCATCACTCCTGTGTTCCAATGGCCCTTTATCACTCCCATCACTCCTGTGTTCCAATGGCCCTTTATCACTCCCATCACTCCTGTGTTCCAATGGCCCTTTATCACTCCCATCACTCCCGTGTTCCAACGGCCCTTTATCACTCCCATCACTCCTGTGTTTTTTTTCATGAAAACCGCTGTGTGACCCCAAACTTTTGAACAATAATGAATTGATCTGTGCGCTGTGTGGGCCAAATAGACAGTAAATATTTTACTCAAATAATCTTTTTCTTCTCCCAGCACAATCGACTTTTACGGTAATACGTTAAACGATGTTTGATCTATACAGTGCGTCCCAAAGTACAGGACGGGAGTTTATTTCAAAGGAGGAGAAATGTTAGAACGAGAGCCCATAATCGAAAACTAGAGACTTAAACGGGATGTAAGGAAGCTTTACTTAACGGAGAGGGTGGTAGACAAGTGGAACAGCCTCCCAGCAGAAGTGGTAGAGTGTAATAGAGTGAGAGTATTAAACATGCGCAGGGTAGACATACGGCTCCTGAATCTAAGACGAGACCAACGACTGATTAAAGGTAATAACGGGACCGGACTGCGTTATTGTAAAGGCTGAGGATACGCCGGGTCTCGCCGTACATCTTTGGCTGCGTATCGGCCTCGCACTAATAGCTTGTGTGGTCTGTGCATGCATGAGGCGCTCCCTGAGACCACACAGTTCCCCTGGGAGGTTGCGCTGGATTTCTGGCGGTCGCTACAGACGCCGCTTATCAGTTTTTCGGATAACATGAGGTTTTCACGCAGGATCGTCGGGATGGGAGCCGCCGCCGCCGCTGCAAAACCCCCTGATTTTTCACTAGTTGTCATAGCAACCGCATATATACGGCAGCTTCATCTTACTGGGGGGTTAGTGGGACCCTCACTACCAAGACCCCAACCCCCTCCTGCTCCCCCACCTTCTTTTGTAGAGCCGATTAACCCCATTGGTAACGCTTTTAATGGATCTGTATCCCTCCACGGAACAAACCACGGCCCTGAATTCGACGTCCAGCTTTGTGACCTGAAATCCCTCATAATTCTGTTTGTTTAAAAATTTTACTATTGATCATCAGAAACACCCGAGCCCCGCAACAAGCATTTTCTGTAAATTCAGGGCTGTAAAAATTTAAAAATAAAAAGATCCAGAGATCCAACAGACATTATTAATTAAACAAAAATTAATTTAAAAAATCTATATTTTTAAGGAAAAATGAAGATATTTTGCGTGTAATTTTTAGATTAATCACACGATCTGATTTATTGTGTCATTAAAATGCCGTTTTCAGATTGTGTCCTGCTGATAATCTATACGCGGAATGGTAAATTAAATCTGTTTTAATTACTAGATAAATATCGCAGCGGAAAACAAAACATACTTTATCTTGATGAATGGCGGTCGGCGCGTATGATGTCACACAATTAATTCATTCTCTGTGATAAACACAGTACAGGGACGTTCTGTTAATAATGTAGCTTTTGCCGTGGTTTTCTTGTAACAGAAATGAAGGTTTTTGTTGCTCGTTCCGCGTCTGGCGCAGTAATCACCAAGGTCGCTGTATTTTTCCATTTTAACCCTTTGTTAGCAAATAGATAAAAAAAAAAAAAAACAGATCGGAGGAGGAAGTGAATTATTTCTTCAAAAAGTCAATCGTGTTTTGATTTCTATAAAGTCATAACATATAAGCCAGTTTCATGAAGAATTATTCTCCCCCATGATTATTCTCTTCGGTAGAGCGACCCGGAAATAAAGGTACACGGGAAATATAGACATTTTTGGTCTGTTTATTTGAAACCCAAATGTTACTTAATGTGTTTGGGGTACAGTTCATTGTAGTTCATTTTAAAGGTGTACTATTTTAACGCTAAGTGCATATTGGAGCCCGCTTTGTACCAAATCCGGTGCCTTTTAGGGCATGCAAATCGGTGTAGGCGTTGTTTAGTTATCACAGTTAGAAGATGAGACTTCTGTCACGTTTAGCTCCTCCCCCGGCTGCCTCTACTGAAAGCAGGAAGTGTTCGTCAGTATGCTTCTTGCACATGCTCAGTAGAAACTCATTTTAGTCAATGGGATCTGAGCTTGTATTGAAATAAATGAGAGTGACAGCAACCCATCACATCTATATTATCCGAACGCGGACGTCACGCTAGGATTGGTGGATTCCCAGCCGTGTAACTTGCTATTGAGACATGTTTAGGCTCTTCCGTGTTTATAGCGAGAGTTTCTATTTTTCTTTCCAGAACCCCCGACAAAGATCTTATTTCCGGAGGATCGCTCTCAGGAGCTGGAGTTCACCGCGGGGGACCGGGTGGTGCTCTGCGTGGAGGTATCACGGAGGGACGGCACGGTCCGCTGGTTTAAAGACGGCTTGGAGGTGGACGACAGTCTACAGGTGACATCGGACGGGTGCCGTCGATGCCTGATCTTGGCAAACGCCGACGTGGACGATTCCGGAGAATATATCTGCGACGCGGACGACGACTCCGTGACATTTGATATAAAAGTTTCAGGTGAGAAGGTCGGGCCGCCATACTTTATAATAACGTTCACGGGGTCAGAGAAGAAGCAAAGGATTGAACATCTCACCACTGAGTAACTATACATGACACGGAATGACACGGAATGACACGGAAACATTCACACTGTATGTTCCGTGATTTCTACAAATGTTTATAGAATTACAATAAATGAGAATCCCCCCCCCCATGGAGACCGCATCAAAATAACCACCACCTTTTCTGCAACCTTATAACATAACTTTTGGGTATAAAATTATCCTTAAAGGGTCACATGACCGGAAGTTCTCATTCTGCTCAAGTGCCCGGCCACTTGGGGGCGCACTTTATACCGATGCATAATAACCCCCCTTACTGACCGGTTGATAAATGGACAGGCGAGCTTTTTTTGGTATAAAATATAATTGCTTTGGAGATATTGAGTTTAAATGTGATGTCATGGAAGCTGAGAACAGTGGCAGCTTGTGGCAGAGTCAGCATTGTCTGTACGGAAGTTCTCTCCGCTTCCGTCCTTAGAAAGGCTGCTTGAACCAATCAGCAACAATCAGCAGAAAGGGAGCGATAACTTAATGGGGAGGAATAATTGTGGCGATCCCGAGAAAGAGACAGTTTTATTAGGAGTTTGGGAAAAGCGACATTGTAATATGACATCTCATGCTCACCCACAGAGCCCCCCGTCGCCATCGTGCCCAGTGGCTGCTCCCCTTCTGTGCTGCGGGTCACAGAGGGAGACCCCTTGTGTATAGAGTGCGAGCTGTCTCGGAGCCCGGCGGCCATAAAGTGGCTGAGGAACGGAAAGGAGGTGACCCCGGGCGACAACGTAACTCTGGATGGAGTGGGGACCAAACGAGCTCTTCGCCTTGAGTCCGCGCGAGAAGAAGACGCGGGGCGGTACGAGTGCAACGTCGGCACGGACTCTCGTGTCTTCACAGTGCACGTGGATGGTGAGTAACGAGAGGGTGCCTGTCGTTCGTTATACTCTCCCGGTACGGCTCGGCATACGTCCTGCCCATGGTTCCTATTATCTCCAGACGGCACTCATAAAGTATAAAGCTGATAGAATTATTACAATCCCCGGATGAATTATAGTCGCTGGCAATCCCACCCTGCTCCTCGCTACCCAATGACTTTAATGGCTCTTTAATTTACGAACTAATCGCCTTCCAGTCTCCAATTATGTGAAATAAGTCTGCAAACTCCATAAAACTTTTATCTCCGGACAGGAAAAAGCCTTGAATTTAAAAAAAAAAATCCTGAAATTTATTTAAGCAGTCGAGGTGAAACCAGCCAAGGTCCCATAAACTGACTGTATATTTTATTATTTATTGTTTTACGTAGCACTATCATATTCCACAGCGATGTACAACATACACTATATACGGCCTCTAACTAGGATAAAGAAAAGCTGCTTAAGGACCCAAACGCAAATTGCCTTCCAGTCCTCCTTGGCCCGTAATCCCCAAGAAGTACTAAGGTTTAACTCGTAGACCCTCGCCTGTTGTTTACAAATGGTCAGGCAGGATCAGAGGGGACCTCGCATGGTTAATAAAAATAAGAAGTCCCGTTTACACCTGTCTTCGTCCTTAGTTTCAGGTGTGTGAAATAAGGCATGTTTTAGGACTGGCCTCCTTGACCATTTCTTTGTAGTCTCCATGGAGATTATACCCATTCTAGAACTTGGAGACACCTGTCCAAGATACCCAACGCGTTTTATTAATTGACTGTGAAGGGTATTCAGCATCCTCTCTGTGGTCATCTGACACATATTTCTAGACTAGTCCATGTGGCTACTTTAATTTCAGGAGAATTGGGCAGACTAGACGGGGCCGAATGGGGCCGATATGCCAGCAAATTCTACGTTTCTATAACAGAGACAGAAAGAATTTTACTCGAGGCTGCCACCCGGATGACCAGATCTTGGCTATTTTCTTGCCCGGTGGCCATCGCATAGGTTCTCCAGACTATTTCGGGAGAACAATAAGTGGCAGGGGCTTCAGATTGCCGAGGGCCACCGTCATTTCTGCGCGTCACATAACATCTTCCCCAACCCCTCTCCTGTATGTCTTTCCATGCACCCAAAATCCAAACAGCTTCCCCATGCATGCAGAGCCGATCGCCCTCTATGTTACTATGAGGTCCTCTTGGTATTTCACATGATGACATGCAACGCTACATACGTGTGCCCATGTATATAAAAATCACATTGAGGGTCCCTAGACAAACCAATGTTATATCCGTCTCTCTGTCTCTCCGGTATTAGGGACAGAGTTAAGTCACCCAGATATTTCCTTGTTGCAGAACAATTGACGCGCGTCCGGAACTTGGCCAATTCTTAATTGGGGCTTCATGTCTACAATCTGTTCCTAGCTCAATGTTTCTAAGTTTGTTCCGTCTCTGGAACGCAGAGAGGTGGAATATTCTCAATACCTTGCTTTATGATATTTGCTTTTTCGTTATTTTAGATCGCAAATTAGAACTTGCTTTCAGCCTAAATTAAAACAGGGTTCAAATTGCAGTTAAATTCTGTCCTCTGTCCATTGCCGCCCCGGGGCTCTAATTCCTGTCGGTGTTTGGTTCTTGGAAGAGGCTCTAGTGATGATCTTAGGGCGAGAACAGATCATGCCGCGGAGGGTGTGCATTGTGTCTGAGGACCTCAGGCTGGCACTCTCCCTGTCCCGATCTGACGCGGAAGTGAGATGGTACAAGGACGGCGAGCGGCTGAGAGACAATCCGCACACACTAGTGGAGGAGAGCGGTGCAGAGCGCTCGCTGACCATCCTTGGAGTGACACGCGCTGACGCGGGGGAATATCTTTGTGATGCCCGCCATGACAACTTCAGCTTTTATGTCACTGTGGGAGGTAACAGGAGAGGCGAAGGGGCACTGCAACCCACAACTTTTTTGCATCTACCCCCCAAGTGCCTGCACCCACCGTCCTGCATGTTGACGTCCCCAGGTGTCTGATTCCAGCCCTGCTTTCTAAACAAACTACTCGCCACTAATTGCCATCCTGGTCCCTTTAATCGTCAACGTTCTGCCCAGTTCCTTGGAGTATGTCCCCGATGCATCTCCCCGGTGAACATTTTCCATAATATTTGCCCGCTTCCAGTCCTGCTGACCCTAATTTCTTGGAATGTATGGCGCGTTCATCATTTTCCCAGACCCTTCCTAACCGGCACCATTGTGTTCTTGCTCTGCCTCCTTCCTCCTCCTGAGACGCCTCATTTAATGCCTGTGATGTCTCCACCATTCTCCTTCATCGCTTGTCAAAGTCTCAGTGCCCCTCTCCAGACAATGTTGTCCGTAGTGAATGTTGCGGTCTCGGCTGAGTACGGCTGCACTCTAAACGCTTCTTTTTTGCCATCGTTTTTGTGGTTATTGCCGCTCCGGGCTTTTTTCTTCTCCCTCAAATGTCCTCCTCCCCTCAGAACCTCCGGTTGTCATCGTGGGAAACACAGGAACCCCCGAGCACCATGCGCTCATGACAGGCGATGACCTGGTCCTGTCCTGTGAGCTTTCCAGGCCTAACTTCAAGGTGCGCTGGTTGCGCGATGGAGAGGAACTCCTGTCTGGTGGACGGGTGAAAATCGTGGCCCGGGGTGTGCATAGACAACTCACCATACACTCACTGCGGCCGACCGACTCCGGCACTTACACCTGCGATGCCGGGACTGACCAAATGCAAACTACGGTCCACGTAGAAGGTAAGAAAGAGTCAAGTGCACTTCAAATGCGCTCTAATTTAATCCGATTATTATTAATGTTGTCAAAAGTTTAAAAACTATGGGAGGTATGGAGACCACCTCGTGCCTCCCACATGCCCACATCGTTTTCATGGTGGAATTGGAGGATAAAAAGTAATTAATACCCCCAAGGCCCATAAAGCCAACCTATGCCATCCTGCCCCCATAACCTGCCCATTACTGGGAGGTTTATATAGTATAAGGGTATAGTATGGTTAACCCTCTAAGGAGGCATGGTGGGATCTCAACCAGAGAGGTTGACCATCACCATACAAGCTGTTTCGTGTGTATTAGAACGCAAGGACGTCCGTCAGTCTGGTCAGTTACGTCTACCTTTTACTGTACCGGCCACCCACCTTTCTCCTGCTATCTACGACGTTAACCATCTTTAGGTCTGGGGTTAAGCGTTACGTCTTTTTGTCTCAGTCCCTCGACAGGTGGAGTTCATCACCGAGCTGGAAAACATCACTGTCCTGGAAGGGGAGACGGCCACGTATAAGTGCGTAGTGTCCCCCGACGATGTGGATCTTCTGTGGGAGTTGAACGGGTCCTCGGTTTACTCGGAGAGTTTACTTGATAGAGTCAGGCTGTCGAGTAACGGCCTCTGTCACTCCCTCACCTTGCATTCTTGCCGGATCTCTGACTCGGGCATCATCACGGCCAACGCCGAAGGGAAAATCTCCAGGGCGAGACTGAGAGTGCAGGGTGGGTAGAACGCTCCGTAAGAACGCTGACTGTTCTGTCCTCTTTGCGAATTCCTTCATTGACGTGTCTCCTTTACCTGTCCACCATAGAGGCCCAGGTGCTCTTCACCGAGGGTTTGCAGGACACGGAGGTGGAGGAGGAGCAGGATGTGACCCTGCAGGTGAAGGTGACTACAGAGAAAGCAGAGGTCCACTGGGTGAAGCAGGGGGTGGTCATCCAATCCGGCAGCAAGTACACCCTGCGGACCGCCGGACAAGTGCACTCGCTCACAATCCACTGCGTCGAACCAGCCGACCGAGGCCGCTACAGCTGCGAAAGCCTCCACGACCGGAGCGATGGTCGCCTGAACGTACTACGTAGGTGTTATCAGCAACTTAATCCAATGAATTATATTCCATAAATATAGTTTATATATCAGGAAATGATTTATTTGATTCCTTCGTTTCATCTGTGGCCCCCCGCAGCCAAGAGCATAGCCGTGAAGAAAGGGCTAAAGGATGCGAAGTGCATGGAAGGAAGCAACGTAGAGTTCTGTGTCGAGCTTTCGCATGAAGGGTTGGTTGGGGAATGGTGGAAAGGCGGTGTGCGTCTGACCTCCGACGACCGATGTGAGATCACCGCAAAGGGACGCCAGCACATTCTGCGCTTCTTCAACCTCGCCCTCCCCGACTCTGGCGTCATCGCTTTCACCACCGACGTCCTGCGCACCACGGCCCAGCTGACCGTCACCGAGCACCCGCTCGCCATCACTCAGCCGCCTCAGGACTTTGTGGTCAACGAGTCCGGATCGGCTTCGTTCCAGTGCGAGGTGTCCAAACTAGAGGCCGTTGTCACTTGGAGCAAGGTGAGCTCAACGCTGGCTTTCTCCGGGAAGAAAAAAAAAACCTCAAATTACATTTTTTGGGTTTTTTTGGAGATCATTCGTGGGTCCTAAAAAAATGTCGAATCTTCAGATAAAACAGAGGTGAAACAAAGTAACTCGGGTCTCACTTGCGATAAACAAGGAAAGTGACCCCAAACTTTTGAATGGTAGTGTACGTGGGTTGTGGGAGTATGACTGACGTAGGAGCGACGCATAAATGTTCCTGGGCTTAGTGACGTAATCCTTATTACAGGACGGGGAGCAGCTGACTCCCACCGCAGAGCATCGCGTGTACTCCGTCGGAAGGCGCAGAATCCTTCAGCTCAGCAACTGCCGGCTGCAGGACGCGGGGACTTACGCCTGCCACGTGGGTGACATATCTGCATCTGCCACGCTACGTGTTCTGGGTGAGGTTTCATTCATCATCTTCAGCGGTTAATGTAACAAGTCTTTGTCTCTTGTATCCCTGCCCCCCCTCCCACGGGAATCCTCTCTCTTTAAAGTAATTTTTTTTCCCATTTTTCGACCGTTTCACACTTTTTATTTTTCGCAGAACAAGAGCCCGTGATGGTGAAGGATCTGCAGGACGTGGATATCGTGGAGAACGAGAACGCCGTGTTTACCTGCGAAGCGTCCTGCGCTCAGGCAAAGGGGGAATGGTTCAAGAACGGGGAGAGAGTCAAAGTCACGACCACCACCAAGATCCGCCAGGAAGGTAAATCCACGGCACCAACCGGATCTGCATGGAGATTCAGATATTCCCAAGACGTCTTAGATGTGATAAATGCTTACGCGGCAGTGGATTTGTTCATTCCGATCCGTACACATTACATGTTAATGGAATTTGCCAATTTTGTTCGTATGAATGTCCTAAAACGAAGAGAACAAACGAAAACGAAGCATAGAGCCCGGAATCTTCTTTTCTCGCTTTTCCTCTCACTCTTACTCATGCTCTCTCACCCTCTTACTCACTTTATCTCACCCTCTCTCTCTCAATGTCTCCCTATCATCTCCGCCGACCGATTCCGTGTCCCTGTCTCCTTTTCTTCTCTTGCTCCTTTTCGTTCTTCTGTCTTCTTTCTTCACCCGCTGGCCGTTTGATGAGTTAACGCTCACTGTCTTCCCAGGAAGGAAGCATTTTCTGCTGATATGTGGAGCTCAGTGTGAAGATTCGGGAGAGATCGTCTTCAGAGCCAGAAGGGCAGAGTCAAGAGCCCAGCTCCGAGTCGCAGGTGAGCTGAAGATCTTACCTTAGTCTGCTTGATTCTAACACTCACAGCGTTAGAAGCAGCGTTTCAGTCGTTCCTCTGACATTTAAGGTTATTGTCTCTTCAGAGCTTCCGGTTCGGATAGTGAAGGCACTCAGGGACAGGACAGCGCTGGAAGGACATCGAGTTGTACTCGAGTGCAAGGTCAGCCCCCCAAGGGCACAAGTGACTTGGCTGAAGGGAAGTCGGGAGATTGCCCCGTCCTCCAAGTACCAGATCTGCACCGAGGACGCGTTTCGCAAACTAATCATCAGTAACGTTGGCCCAGAAGACGAGGATTTGTATTCGGTGAAAACCTCCGGAGGACAGAGCTCTGCACGGCTGCTCGTGGAGGGTAAGGTCAACAGCTTAATGCCCACAGGGGGGCATCCTGAAAGCCTCGTAGAACCAGGGGTCTTTAGCCAGGATCCCAGGCCAGCATGTTAAGTGTCTGAAGTGCCTACCTTTCCATGTTACCCTATGGAGAAGGGGGCAAATCTGCGGGGATCGGCTCAGGCAGCCGGGGCCAACATCTATCGTATGCGGCCACCCGATGCTCGGCCTGGAATATCTTTCCCCTGCTGGCAACCAGCACTCCCACTCCCATCAAGCCTCCCCTATCCATTATCACTACCCAGTACCAGTTAATAGAGCTTTCACGTTACCCCGGTCCCATCGACTCCATTTGTACCCAACCTTTTGCCACTTAACTTCTACCCACCCGTGGACAGCTTCTGCGTCACCCCTTCACCCGATTTATTCTGGATCCTTCTCATCGCTCCAGGTCTGGCCATCCAGCTTCTTCGCCGGCTGAGTGATGTGAAGGTGAAGGCTCCCGCCAACGCCTGCTTTGAGTGCGAGGTGTCTGTCCCTCTGTCCCGAGCCCCTCAGTGGAGTTTAAACGGCAGACCGCTAAGTGCCGGACCGGACGTGATCCTGGAAAACAGAGGAACCCGGTACAAACTCACCCTGCGTGGAACTCACCCCGGCATGACGGGGACCGTGGGATTTACAGCCGGCAGAGCGCATTCCGAGGCCAAACTCGCTGTGCAAGGTATACGAGTAGTCGCCGGGGGGCCGCAATACACAGGCGGTGGTCTCTAGCAAAAAGATGCAATGGGGGAGGGTAGGTATAAAGTGCAATTCTAGCCCAAAGTGCAATCGGCAGGAATATTCTATTGGTTTCCATGGTAACTGCTCCACATTTAGAACCGTGGCATATTGGTTGGACATTTAGCCATACGAGATGCTAAAGGGAGCAGAGTTAGTGTAAGGAGGTACAGGGATGGTAAGAAGTGTTTGGGGTATAATCAGACCTGGATTGTGATTTTTTGTTTGTTGTCTTTTTTTAGAATAACCGACCCCAGAATCCAGAGATATCTCTTCCGACTGTGTACACCCTACCTGTATCTACCCCCCAAAAAAACGCAACAGCCTCCCTGCCCCTGCCGGTTCCTCTGCGTGACTTGGTGGAGCTGTGCTCCCACCGCCAAGAAATGATCCGGCTCTTTATAAACCATTATGATTGCGCAGAAAAGAGCGTGAAGGTGTGGAAGACGAGAAAAGAAGATAGAATCGTAGAAGAAAATGATATAAAGCAGGTGAAATGATTAAAAAGACAGAAAAAAAGAAAGTGTGGACGTAAATACCATGAATAATCAGCACCACGGGGTCATCAGAGCCAAACCGTGAGCAATAAATATATTTATGTATCTTTTCTGCCTTGTTGATTCATTGCCCGGCTCTGGTGAAGAAGAAGAAAGAAGAAGAAAGAGCTACAATGTAACATTAAAGATAAAGGAATTACACTAATGGAGGTAAATTTGACTTCATTGAGTGAACAGTGGATACAGCAGCATAAGAGATAACGGTGAGGGTGATACGGAGCGGTGTCGGGGTTTGCAAATGACTTATATTAATGGACACTTTGCGAGTGGAGCATCCTACGTGCTGACGATCGACACCCATTCCCAAATCTTCTCGCCTGGCCGTATCCCCCGGTGATGTCATCTACGTGCACAGCGTGTCATCCGGCTTCACAATTACATTTACTGCTCACTCTGGTCTTCGCTTCCTTTGTTTGAGAGCATAGTGCCGAAAATGCAATATCGTGACCATGTGCACTACTGTTCAAAAGTTTGGGGTCACTCCTGGGTTCCAATGGCCCTTTATCACTCCCATCACTCCTGTGTGCCAATGGCCCTTTATCACTCCCATCACTCCCGTGTTCCAATGGCCCTTTATCACTCCCATCACTCCTGTGTTCCAATGGCCCTTTATCACTCCCATCACTCCCGTGTTCCAATGGCCCTTTATCACTCCCATCACTCCTGTGTTCCAATGGCCCTTTATCACTCCCATCACTCCCGTGTTCCAATGGCCCTTTATCACTCCCATCACTCCTGTGTTCCAATGGCCCTTTATCACTCCCATCACTCCCGTGTTCCAATGGCCCTTTATCACTCCCATCACTCCTGGTTTCCAATGGCCCTTTATCACTCCCATCACTCCTGGTTTCCAATGGCCCTTTATCACTTTATTTTGCCATCATGTTACAGACAGAAATTTCCTTGTTTTCCATGAAAGCAGCTGGGTGACCCCAAACTTTTGAATGGTGTGTTGCCTTAACCAATGACAAGAAGAACCCAATCTGGACCCAAACATGCAGACTGTGGTTGGCGGCGGTCCTTCTGAGGTGATCGATCCCACATGGAACCAGTTTTAATTTAGAACCACTAAATTCAGATGTTCTGACTCCATCCTTCTTAAATTGTAATTCTTAGTAAATTGTTAATAAGATATTAAAAAATTTAAAAAAAAAAAAACAGTCACTTTTCTCTAAACGTATAAAACATCCAATGACGATACCGGGAATTCACAAAATACTCTCTCAGCGAGATGATCTGCAACAAACGTATTATTAAGAAGAAAACAGACATTCCGACTGAAGATTTGAAATAAATTACTTTAACGATGAGGAATCTGACCGTATTTACAGGGGGTCCGGGGGGTTTGGCACAGATAAAAAATATTTAAAACATGACAGTCGCCCTCCCCAAGAAAACATACAAACTCTGATCGCTTCACACAAAGATCCAGCAGTATCCCAAAATACACCCACCCTCCTCGCATTCACTACCTTTCCTTTCCACCCCCTCTATCCTTCGAAGATGCTTGCTGGGAAATTAAAGACTCCGTGCCACTAGCTCATGGGAAATAGGAGGCTGGGTGAGTCCAGTTCTATCGCGGCTTTTCCCGTTTGCCCCTTTAGTCCATAGGTAAAAATGTAAGGAAGTTTTACTTTACTGAGAAGGTGGTAGATAAGTGAAGCAGCCTCCCAGCAGAGGTGGTAGAGGCTAATATAGCAAGGGAATTTAAACATGCATATGGCGTGAAAGACGAGACCAAGGACTGGTTAAGGTTTTGAGTCTTTACAGCAGGACTAGACGGGCCGAATGGGGCCGATCTGCTGGCAGATGTTTCTCGAAAGGATAGTGGTGGCTGAAAAAGGGTAAGTGGGAAAGAAGGGTGAAAGAGAGGAGGGAACGGGACCGTAGATTTGCATGTAGAGGGGGCAACCAGCGGGGGTTCACAGGAAAACAGCGGAGATGTGAGCTAGCCGTATGGACACTACACGTTTCAGCTTTAACTAGCCCAGAGATCATCGACAACACAGCATGGAGATACGGGTGAGATGCGCCTTCCATCCGAGATGGTAAAGGCAGGTGTTTACTAGTCCATTGAATAATGGAGGCTGCTGACCCCGCCGACAAGATGACAAATGAAAAGGAATGATGCACTGATGGCGTGGGGGATGGGCAGAAGACACGGGAACCTTGGTACCCAAGTAGTCCTATCATGCAGTCTATCAAACGCACCTCAACTTACGTATCCTCAAACTGCGCTGCTTTATAACTCCCCGCCACCTCAATTACAATAATTAAAAAAACGAACGCCCGCCGAAAAGTCCGTAAAAGTCTTTTTTGTTTTTTTGTTTTGTTTTGTTTTTCTATCCAAATCTTGTGGCTTTTTTTTCCTGAAATGCATGGGCTAAATTTCAACCCCCCCACCACTGACTGATCCAGCAGATAGATGTCTTCCCGGGTGAAACGGACCCTTCTCTCCGAAGGACAGTCCCCGTTGTTCTTACGCGTGAGCACTAGGTGGCGCCGACGCGCACCCCGGAACCGGACCAGGAAGGGCACCGTCCGTACAGTGGGTCGGTGGGATGTAGGCACGCAGGTCACCGCCTGGCTGGGTCTTCCCAGATCCAAAGATGATGCTAGGAAGTCCATGTAGGGGAGGAGAAGAGGCTTTCCACCTGAGCGCAGGGAGGTGGGGAACTGTAGTGCATGTAGTACTCATGGGGAGGTAGGTAGAAGTTCAGGTTGTATAGTGTTAATATAGTGTCACATACCGCGGGATGCGGTTTCTACTGCGTCGGGCGCATGTCTGCATAGGCTCGATGAAATGGTGGCAAGCAGCGGGGGGCACCGTACGGCTCCGGGGTGCGAGACAATGTCGGGTTTCCGTTAATCCATCGGCATTTTCACTGTCACAGTGTTTTTTGGGGGTTAACACACGATATCAGGGCGTACAAAGGACCCCCCCCAGCTCCCTGCATCTCCTCCCCACTCTTCCTCGGTATGTGCTATACTCTGACGGCCGAAGCCGCTCCGGATGTTAACGGCACCCGCGAGCCGCAGTCATAGTCCAAATCCACCACGGTGTGAGCCCCGGTTATGCAGCCTCTCGAGGAACCCGTCTGTTGGTCCCGGAAACTCTGGATGTAACTCTGAGGACACACAAAGACAAAGATGTTTGGAACGGAGGACACGACGAAAGCTCTGTCACAGGAAACGCATCACAACGCGAGGTTCCCATCTCATCCGACCTAATGGTCCATCCAATGGAGTTCACCTGAGACCTCATGGTGTTCTATCAAGAACCTTTCTACGTATAATCAGCATTCTAGAATCACGTTAGTAAATCCTAATTCCAGCGGCTATTAGGAGCATATTCACTAAATATGAAATGAACCGAAGTTCATCTTTTTTGTCTAAGAAAATGTATAAAACCCGATAAGTAAAGTAAGACAGAGTTGAGCGTTCTCCTCGAGGTTGAGGAATAAGGTCTAAGGACAGAAACTTAGTTGAGGGTTGGTAAAAATGCTACTACTACCTTTTCACCCCCTATAGCAACTGTGCCATCTCTGCGCACCCCGCACTTACAGGGGAGATCACATCCCCGTCGAAGCGCCGGATGGGGGTGGGCTTCCTGCGGAAGGCCGGCTCGGGTGGGTGAGGGGTCTTATGCTGCGGGTTGGGATGGTGGTGATGAGGTCTCTTCTTCCTCTTCTTCTTCTCCTTGCGCTCCTCCCGCTGCTTTATCTTCATGAGCTGGACCCGGCGCTGCTGCCGGCTGATGATAACTAGAAGGGAAGGCGTTTGGATTAGTGAAAGGTGTCTGGATTTAGCAGTTATATCCCGTGCGATGGCTGACTGTCTGATATTGGGATGTCTAAGCTGGATTTTTGATTCATTTAATGTGATTTTAATGGACAAAATGTGCTTTTCTTTAAAAAAAAAGGAAATTCCTAAGTGATCTCAAACTTTTGAACAGTGCTGTATGAGTTCTCACTCCTGGACTCATTATTATACTTCCCCTGAGAAACACTAGAATGGCTCAGTCTTAATCACCCAGCTGACCACCCTCCCAGTAAAGTAAAACCTCCCAGTAAAGTAACCCCCCCCCCTCGGCCATTTACACCAAGTTGTAAAAAAATGACCTTTAGACTCCATTGACTGTTCGATTCGGTGCTTTCAGGAGGAAAAAGGGGAGAGCAGCAGCTCTGGCGGAAACAAAACATGGACATCTGTGGGATTCCTGATCACCGCGTTCAAAGGAAACGGAGCCGGCACTTAACCCGTCGGTACCGCGGGACGCCTCCGTACGTTCTAAAGCACGGAGCACAATAGATACTTTTCCTTTCCCATTAAAGATTCAATTTAAAGGAACAGATAAATGCCGCCTTTGTTCCCAGGTGAATGAGCGGATGTATGAATGTGTCACCTAATTCCTACACAGCCGGGCCGACCCGCTGAGAGCTTTAAAGCGACACATTCATTCGCTTAAAGAGCGCGTCATTATCTGGGAACAAAGACCCTATTCTTATGTTCTGTTCCTTTAAACTGGGAAAAAAATAACATTTAAAGACCAATTTAAAGCAAGAAGTGTGAGCAAAGCGGTATATGCCTTCCTGGGAACTCTCAGAGGTTTTGCCCCAGTATCAGGGTGAAGGGGCAGATTCTCCGGGTCACACAGTCTGGATCTAACTCCCTCTTATTCTCCCCCCTCTGTGATCATATATAAGACTCCCAGTTGGTGCTTTTGCTCACAGTAGGTTGGGCCACAACGAGCCCTCCCAATGAGGGACACTTGGGAGGTATTATAGATTTCCTATGGAAATGTATGCTGAGGGATAACTCCTATTAATCAATAATGCAAAAAATTATATCTTTTATATATTTTAGCCAGATGGCCACATCTGAGACTTGGGCTGCCTGTTAGCTGGCGACGGCTTTCAAAATTATTGTGTTTTTTACCCCAGTTGTAGATTTTGCCCCATAATATGTTTTCAGGCATCTAATTCAGGAGGTCCCATAACACTTCCAGGCCTGGGGCCGTTCAGATGCTAGGCAGAGGACACTGCATTTGGTTGATGCTTTTTACTTCTACTTTACTCAACTTTCTTATCATTGGGGTATTTAGAGATGTAGTTTTTTGGGTCTGTGTTTAGCTCTCACATTGCTTAGCGTGCTAATACCAAAAAGTCCCTTCCGCTTGGATCCTGACCACAACTTGACCCCTCCGGCCTACGGAGTCGCATCGTGACGTTTTCATAAACCTTACGGACGATCCGGTTTTAGTTCATTCACAATAAAGAATCTATGACAGCATTCAGGCAATAAGACCAGAGCTCCAACCAGGGGCCCGATCCAACTCTACCGGTGACCTCCGGCGTTCCTAAACCTACAATAACTCACACTGAGCTAGGCCGGAGGTCAGGAGATACGAAGCTCCAGTTTAGGAGGACATGTCTCCTCTCCGTGTTCCTTCCTTAGAACCTCAAGGTTGTGATCTCAGGTTTCTATTGGCTGGACGAAGTCAAAATGACCAAGAGGAACCTCCTCGTCCACCATGAAGAACTGGTCTTCAAAAAAAATGATAACATTGTAACACAAATGGTTACGTTACGAAGCATTAATATCCTACGTAAGACCCCCAACTCGATAAGAACGTTCCTGCGTGGAAATGTCATACGTGCGGTGCTACTTTTATCTGTAGGTTAATTGCTTGAGATCAATAGAACCAGGGACGTCTCAATGGGAAAGGACTTAGTTGTCTCTAATTGTTTGGGTTGGAAATTTTATAACTTGTAACCTGAGCTACTTCTGGACTTTCTGTAGGGATACAAATAGAATTCCGCCCAAAGTTTTATGTTACAATTCAGTGATTTTCTCTTATATTCTCCATCTTCTTACACAAGACCTCGTTTTGACCGTATTTCCGCAGACTTACCTTCTGTATGCGAGTAGCCCTCAGCGGTGACCTTCCACTGTACGAGAACTCCCAGTATGCTGAGTACCGGCCAGATCCCGAGGATGACCCAGCTGTACCAGCAGACGGCTTGCGGAGGGGCCACCTTCATGCGCTGGTACACGTACTGCACCAGGAGAAAGAGTTCGATGAAGTAGTCAACCGTCACCGTCATGATGGCGCTGCCAAAGACGGCGGTGGAGAGCGTGGTGAAAAAACGCTGCCACTGCAGGGTCAGGACGGCAAAGAGCATCCCGATGCCTAGTAGAAGGGCCACCGGTACCCAGACGGTGCGGGGGTGATAAAACTGCTCCATGACGATCAGGGTGGCAATGGCAAGAAGCAACCCCAACAACAAGCCCACCATGAAGAGTCCCACGCTCCGCACCAGCATGGTGACGAGCCCGCACAGGACCCCGATGCTCAGTCCGATGCCGACGCTGGCTTCCACGCTCAGCTGGGTGTCCAGGACACGTTCTTTGTAACACAACATGAAGATGACCACCGAGCCGAACATCAGGCCCGTCAGGAACATGACTGCCTTAAAGCAGCGGTAACCTATTTGGGGAAGAAAAATTAATCACGTATAGTTTTACCGGGCGATGGGGCTCGTGGGTAAACTTATCAGGCCGGCACTCACCAAAAAAGCAGTAGATGATCCCAAAGAGGCAGCACATGGCGCAGACCACCGACGGGACCACCTGGTACCTCCTCTCTATCTCCTGCTCGCATGGCGGAGGCCAGTCCTGCCCCGGGTCTGGGGGTAGCAGCTGGAAGCGTAGCGTTTGCATAGTGGTGGTCATGTTTCCCCCGGGGGGGGGGCCTTGCCTGGATCCTCCACGCGCCGTCACCCTTCCACAACCGTTTTAACGATCCAGCCCCATGCGGAGTCTGTTATCAGCAATCCAGCCTGGGTTTAAAAACATGTGTGGAGGAACCGATTACACGCGTGATTAATTTAACCCGTGCACCACATACACTACGCGGGAGTACCTCACCTAGAACACGTCTGTTCAATGCGTGTCCCTAACATTCTATGACACAATTAGATTCGTAATCATGACGTTCTCTTTGTACCCCCCCCCCATACATTCCCCTTCCAGATTTTATTCTCATTGACCTCCGGTCTCTCTCATGCACGGTTACAGCTCATTAGTTGGAATGTAAGGAAGTTTTACTTTACTGAGAGGGTAGTAGATAAGTGGAACAGCCTCCCAGCAGAAGTGGTAGAGGGTAATACAGTGAGGGTATTAAACACGCATGGGATAGGGATACGGCTCCTGAATCTAAGACGAGACCAACGACTGATTAAGATTTGATTCTTTACAGCAGGAGAAACGGGCGACTGACGGGGGCCGGATGGGGCCGATCTGCCGGCAGATTCTATGTTCCTATTCCTCCCCGTCTGTGCCTTGCCGGGGATTACTGATTAACGCTGCGATGAGACCCAGTAGGGGCAGAGCCTGTAAGTCACAGCTGCGACCGGCTCCCGGGAGAGTTCAACCCGGAACAAGCAGCATAAACCCGAATAATCTCAGCGTGTAACAACCAACTCTCCCAAATAATATGACCATTCCCTCACCGTGTACACATTTCAAGGCCCCATCGACCACACCATCTAATATAAACATCTAGATTGTAAGCTCATGAGCAGAGCCCCCAGAAGCCCAACGGTCTTGCCAGGAACTCCCCAACTCCGGCGGTATCTGCCCGTGTCAATGTTTATACGTCATACACGTTACCATTCAAAAGTTTGGGGTCACTTAGTAATTTCCATGTTTTTGAAAGAAAAGCTAATTTTGTCCATTTAAATAACATGAAAGGGATCAGAAATGGCTCTTTAACACTCCCATCACTCCTGTGTCCCAATGGCCCTTTATCACTCCCATCACTCCTGTGTTCCAATGGCCCTTTATCACTCCCATCACTCCTGTGTTCCAATGGCCTTTTATCACTCCCATCACTCCTGTGTTGAAATGGCCCTTTATCACTCCCATCACTCCTGTGTTCCAATGGCCCTTTATCACTCCCATCACTCCTGTGTTCCAATGGCCCTTTATCACTCCCATCACTCATGTGTTTCAATGGCACGTTGTATTCGCTGATCCAAGTTTAAGTTTAAAAGGCCAATTGATGGTTAGAAAACCCTTTTGTAAATTTCCTTGATTTCCATGAAAACAGCTGCGTGATCCCAAACTTTTGAACCATAGTGCATTTGTCAGCCATCCCATATTAAAATTCAAACCATTAAAACCAGGGAATGGCTGTGGAAACCCAAGACGGTTGGTATGTATACCCTGACTTGTATGTCTATACCGAAACATTCAGCTCCACAGACCACGCATCCTATCTGGGCAGGCTAAGTGTGATGGGAGTTGCAGGAGACTGCTTCTATATCCACGGAAGCCAAAATCTGTCAGCCGTGGCCGCACTACAACTCCCAACACCATAGTCCAGCCGAGATGTAATGGGAGTTGTAATCCAACATTAGCTGAATCCTTTAACCAATAACATCATATTTTAACCATAAAAATGAGTTACATTGTAATGTTTGGGTCCTTATGAGACATTGGTGGGTCTGGGTGATCTGTGAGACCCCCAACCTTCGTGTCGGAAGCCCACCCTTATTGTGAGCTCTGAATAGGCCTGTCTTTGTGTCTCTGGGATGTTCGGTTCATTTTTCATTCTCAGAAACACAAACAAGCCAGGGGTATTTACACCCACGGGGCAAATCCAACCACCCCTGGGCCCCTGTATCTGGCAGGCAGAGCCCCCAGCATCTACCCCCCAAACCAGCCTTTGACAGTTAATTAAAGGATGGGGGTGCTTTTAACCCCCTGGCTTCCAGAGCGAGGCCCAGCTGGCCAGTGTTTGTGGGATTGGTATAATACCCCATGCTGGGGTGACTGGGGCACAGAGGGGGCATGTGGAGGGGGGGTACCTGGGTGTCTCTGCTCCTGGGTGGGGTGAGTCACAGGAGATGTCCTTTAATCCGGATCATGGTGTCACCGAATGGTACCAGGCTGCGGGGTCTGTCAGTCTCAGGCTCGGTCTCCAGCACTCTCCGGGGGTCTCTCGGATGTCTCTTATTATCGCAGTCTAGCAAGCCATGGCAACGAGCGGGACTCTCTCCCTGCCATTTCCCTGCACTCTCTCATCTCCCCTCACCGATGACCCCACTGCCCCCCCACTCACACCCCACCTCCTTTGTCTTCCTCCCACTGTCTCTGTTGCCCTCCTCCCTCACTCCCCTCTTCCCTTTGTCCCCATCTCCCTCTGTTGTGCTCTCTCCTTACTTCTCCCTCTGCAGTTGGGGGTCTTTGTGAGAAGAGACCTCCCCCTTCTCTCCCCACCCACCACTATCCCCCCTCTCACACTCAGCCTTCCCTCTGTCTGCTGCCTCCTTTCACCACTCCTGATTTTGCACTTTCTTTAGCCTTTTTCCTCCAGCTGCCCCTGGTTATATACCCCTTAACCCCCCCACACACACACTGCCTCTTACCCCACTATTTCTCTCCTTCCCTCCCTCTCAGTATGACCCAGTCCTCCCATTCTGATCACCACTCATCTTACCCCACCGCCCCCTCCTCTTTAGTTTGTCCCTCTATGCCTGGCTATTTATTGCTGCCCCTCTTATTCCTATTTGTGTCCCTGTCTCCTCTTTCCCTCCTCCCGCCTCTCCTCCCTCTCCTCCCTCTCCCCTCCTGATGGTGCTGGACAGCTCCTAGACTAGGAGCAGCAGGCGGAACAAACCAACCGGTGACAGCAGCAGGGGGAGGGAAATCACTAAGAATAACAGCAGAGTTGGGCTGTACCATTGCGCATCCCAGTGTCAAATGCATAAGGGATATGCAGAGCAGGTCCAGCCCCCCCAAAAAAGGCAAATTTACCCCCAAAATGCCCAAATCCTGGGGTAACACAAATCGGGGACCCTTTACTGAAATCCTCCCTCCGCATTCAGCCCCTAAATGCAAAGTCTGAATCATGGTTATCGCCGAACGCCCACAGATGTGTATTTATAAACCGGACAGAGTGGGTGTGTTTTAACAAAAATACTGATTTTTAATGAATGTGCCACGTACGCCCCCCCCCACGTATGTTCCTTAAACATAGCATGCGGTGACACACAGCGCCGCCATCATGGGGGGGTACAACCAGTAACTGTGTTTGGGGCCTGGGCACTCAGGGGGGCTCTGGCCTCCTTGATCCATCGCGGGCCCCATCATTGGCCCTTGGTACGCAGGACTGGGCCCTTGCAGCCCACTACCTGTCTCTAGGCCATGGCAGGTTTTGAGGCCTGGTGGCCCGCTTCCAGTATTTGTGGCCCCGGTTGCCCCTTTCGGGACTTTGGGGCATGATGGGCCATTGAGAGTGTGGTGTTGGGGCAATGGGAGGGGGCAATGGGTGGGAAGGGACAGGGTGGCCCCAAGATTTCTGGGGGCGCATTATAAATACTTGGCACTTGGTTTACTACAGTGCTGACGAAGGGACCATTGCAATGCATGCTGGGACAGAAGAGCTATCAGCACAAACAACATATAAAAAAAAAATCATGTAACTATGGAAACCCCCAGAGTGTAAGCGATTAACCCTTAATGGATGGCTCATTAGTAGGTGAACAAATATCGGGGCTTTTAGGGCTGTAGAACCCCGTGATACTCTCATACCGGCAAACATTCCGAGCTCCTTAAAAATTAGAGGAAAAAATAAAAAGGTTTGGGGTCAGCAGAGGGACTATTTCCTCCAAACAAGAACAGTTGGTAGCTATGTTTGGGTATAATGCATGACTCAAGGCTTTTGATTGAAAAACAATGAATTGTCCCTTATCTTGTTTCCGAGATGAAACGACGCGGCGAGCGACTGGATTTGGTTTCACGTTCTATCAAATTATATCAAATTATATCAAATGCTGTCAAATGGACTCGGAGTGACTTGCGATGCAGGGATTTCTTGTGCATGCGCGACACTATATGTGCCCTAGAAGTCTTTTCATTTAAAGGGGAACTGTCACATCGATACATTCTATTTATTAAATAGAAAGAATCTTTACTCTTTGGACCCCCAGTATCTTTTGGGGGTCCTCTAGAACTGCAGGGGGGGGCAGGGGCTGAACTTGTTGCAATCAACAATAAACAGCAGCTCAGGATCCTTAGCCGTGCATGCTGGATACATGGGGGTATCTATTCCTGCATTCTACCCTATTGGTGGGTAGAACAAAATGCATTATTATTGGTGCTTTATATATATATATAATTATTATTATTAATAATACTGATAATAATAATACCTCTGATGTGATCACCCATTACAAAGTTCAAGAAACATCCCCACATTAACTATTCATTTTACGGGGCCAGCTCAGCTCGTCAGACATTAGAGAAACTGCTGAAGCACTAAAACGATTTTCTATGATCAATTTCTCTGCATTTAACACCATTCTAGAATATAAATTATATATAGTTACATTGATAGTTTTATTTTTACGGCTCAGACTTTTGCCTCTTAGCTTTTTAACAAAACTATTTGGGAAAAGAAATATGTAGTTTGTTTAAATATTTCATTGTCATAAAAAATTTTTTTTACATGACCACCTGGTGGCGCTGTAGAGCTAGCCCAATGCCCTGTATTAATAGAATTTATGAACTATTATTACCGGTATTATTTATTGTTATATATAGCGCTGTCAAATTCCGTAGAGCTGTACAATGGGTAAAGGGAGATTAGAAGATTTCTCATTAATCGGTTGAACCCAGTCCAAGATGATTATAAATAAATACATTTTTATGTTTAGGTTACTATATTGTGTTGGAGAAAAGCTATTGTTTTACTTTTGTGTTTGTTAAAAAAATAAAGAAATTTGTTACTAATCTGCATAATATGAAAGAAAACTGAATAATACCACAAAAAAGTATTTTGTTGACCATAATAAAGCTACAGAACATTTAAATTCCATTTAAACCCCAACCCATACAGAGTGTTCATTTTACTGCTAGAACATTTGAGGGCCCAGGGAAATATTATTGTACAGCGCTGCGGAATATGACGGTGCTATATACATCAATAATAATAATAATCATGATATAAGATGATATACAGTCCAGAAGCCATTGGGCTTTGACTTGTTATAGTTACAATTACATGTAAGGGTTAAATGCCCTTTAACCAGCAGATTTAACCCTTATCTTGGAATAAACTATTTTATTTATGGGGATATAGTAAGTATTTTATTTATTGGACTACGTATTTTATTTGTGGGAATAAATGCCATGAATTCAGCTTAATGGATCTCCCTGCAGGTGATGTACTCAGCGCTGGCTCTACAGAACGCTGAGTGCAGGGGCTTGTTGGGGCTCAGAGGTAGAGCTCGATGGGACAGAGGGTTGCGTGGCACAATTGGGACTGTCCCATGCAAAGTAGGACAGTTGGGAGGCATGCTAATGTTCAGTGGAAGAGACTAAGCAGAAATGATACCTTGCGCCCCTTGTGGTCATATGCAGAATGGCAGGTACACAAAACTGCACCTTTTACACTCCCTGATCCCAATAATACATATACATTATTATTAGTTGATGTTTTTATTTTAGTCTTAACGATAGAAGTCCTTAAAGGCTTCAAGTTTTGAGGTGGTGTCCAGGCAGCAGGTGGAGGTTTCAAAGACGGGGGTTCACCTTGCCATCATACAGCTTCAAGATCCTTTCTGCTTCTCTCACTCCGGTTAGGAAGGCACCATGGGTGGTTGTGTAGAAGTTGGCGTGAGTGGCTTCTCCTGCAAACAGCACCTGCAGAGGCTGAAACACGGAGACAGAACGGGTGCAATGAGCATGATTCAGGCGCTCAAAGCTTAACCAAGAACAGAAAGCCATGGTGGTCAGGGCAGGTAGAAGAGGTGACCGCTGTTAGACCTATTAGAAGGTTCAGGTAGTATTACGTTATCTGCCTGGTGAAGCCCGGGTAGAAATCAGACATTAGGATTGTAGAATATACCAGATTTAGGGAGGATTACGATGGATAGAATGGTTTGGTTAGAAAAACACAGCGATCGGGATAAACAACATTCAGGTGGGACGTGAAGGGTTAGGATGAAATAAAATGGGTACGTTCAAAGGCAAGTTTAGAAACCGGGTTGAATGTACGTCTTTTAGTTAAAAAAAAAAGTACTGTATGTGTGAAATGCATCTGGTTAAAAAAAAGAACAATATTGACCTAAAATGAAGACCTGGAATATTTGTAACAGATGGGTTAAAAACCATTAACAAAAAGAGCCGGTCAGATGGACCCAACCAGGCTCGCACTCCAGTCTTGTTTTGGTTATAGTTAGGATGTTTTAGGTGGGATCCTCTCCAAAAAATGAAACTAATGGAAAGTGTCAAGGACACATAGCATGCAAAGTACCCGGAGTGTCTTCTTCTGATGGGGGGATGGGAGAGGTTCCGCTAGCGCCGTCTGCTCCTTTACTGCATCCACACCGACCGGCACGTTGGTGTAAGACCCTCGGATGTAGGGGTTACTGTGCCACGTGGACCTTAGCACCCCGCGCAGCTCCGTCACACGCCAGCCCGTGAAACGCTTCAACAACCTGCGAGACAATGGGGGGGGTGGAGATATCAGACGGGTGAACAGAATAAAAATAAAGTAAATGATTCAGTAAATGACAAAAATGGCGCAGTTTATAATCCAGCTGGGCGAGAGAAAACACTCAAATACATTAACGGGAAGAAAACTGCTATAAATAGCATCTTCAATGACGGACAAGATAATTCCCCTCGCTCAGCAAACTGAAGATAAGTAAGAGCTTGAAATATCTAAATCGCTCAAACCAAGATCTAAGAATGGCGTTTCCACGGGAAAACATATGGCTCGTTATAGCCCTCGGCTTAAGTGCCCTCCAGACACGGGACAGAAGCCAGCGGGGGGGGGGGGGGCAGTAAACGTTTCCACATACAGGAGAATTCCGACACTTCCGACAGATAAATCACTTTCACAAACCAATCTGCTTCCTTCTGATATACATTTTTACGGCTCATATAGAAATGGCAGAGGATTAAGTGAGCCCAGGCAGGTTACGATCTAATTGCCGGAAAGGAGAGAGGAATAATCTGCGTATTTTGGGTAAATAAAAGTGTTTTTAATATATTGATTCTTGCTTGTTTCTTTAAAACTCACATAATTTGCCTCTTCAGCCCCACAAAATGCATTCAGGAGTCTGTTTTAAGGTCTGTATTGGAACTTAAGTACATAACCTACCCTTACATCATCTGATGTCATGCACAGCGTGCCTTAAACGAGGCAATAGTTCCTTCCATCCTACCTGACGCACACGGCTCCCACCTCCTGCTCAGACAAAGTCTCCATATGTTCCGCGGCGCGTCCCGTGATCCAGCCGCATAAAGTGCTGCGGTGCATCGGCACGCAATCAAACCCTCCGATCTTCTTATACCACTCCGAGCGCCAGAAATCCCCCCTGTTGCAATCAGCATACCCCCCGGGGCTCTCTGGACCACGCTCCCACACCAGCTGTATTCCTGCACAGTCATCCGGCCAAAAAGGTTCGGAGAACTCCAGGAAGATCTTGGCCACCGTGCCAAATCCTAACCTGGCGATAGCTTCCGTTTTCCCACGTGGCAGCTGCGGGTCGAACAAGCTGGAGGCTCGTTCCTTCAGGCAGCCGAGAGACACCGTAACAATAACGTGGGTCGCTGGAAACCGCTCCCCGTCTTCACAAAGTACTTTCACCGGATACGAAGGCTTGTTGGACGCATCTTTAGGAGACGCTTCCCACTGGATGCACTGAACTGGTTTTTGATACCGTAAAGAATTGTGAGGTAGCTGTTCCAACAAGAGGTTGAGCAATGCTTGGTAACCTCCACTACCCAAGCAGTTGAAAAATGGTCCTTCGAGTGGAGTGTAGAGGCCGAGCTGACTCAAAGAGAACTCATACATGGAGTTGCAAGCCTCGTCGACGCACTCGGCCCGCTTACACCACTCATAGACTCCTTCAGACCCCTCTTCTCCCAAAAGCTTGGCCTCGGCGAACTCTTGATCTAAATATTCCCCTACTGACCATGACCCGCAGTCCGGATTAAAATCTTGCTGGTTAATCTTGGACATCAGACGCCCAAAAAAGCCGGTTACCTTTTCTACTTGTTCAGAGGGAAGAAGTTTCCCGTGTTCAGTGAAAAAATAATCCTGGGCCGTGACGCTAAAGGGTTGACAAGTGACCATAGTGAAGTCCTCATCAGCCAGAAGCCCGTTCTCTTTGGCCATGTGGTACAGCGGGTTGTCCTTCTGACCATGAATCCACGTGGCACCTAACTCCAAGGCAGGAGCTCCAAATGGCTTGTGAGTCCTTACCCGGCCACCAGCTCGATCTAAAGCTTCAAGGATGACCACATCCTTCAATCCATTTTTCACCAGGGTGGTGGCTGCACCAAGTCCAGCAAAACCAGCTCCTATTATAACCACCCGAGGCGCTTGGCTAAGCAGGGAGTCCATGGGACCTGACACAGTTTAGCTCGCCCTACGAATGACAACATAATTATATTATATTTTTATTATATTTTTATATATTCAGTATATTTCATTATTTTCAACCTAGATTATTTTGGGCATTCGATTACAGCCACACTTCAGGTTTGTATCTATATTTTTTTTCCATATATGGATATAAAAGAATGAAGAATTCTGATTATGTTAACAATCTTTAAATATATTATTGAATGGAAACCCAGGCTGGTTGCTTTGCCTTTCATGAACGGTTTAAGTGTATATTCTTATAATACGATTTTGTTTATGGATTTCTGTGCCAAAGGCAAATAATAAAGGAGAAAGTGGGCAACTTTGTCAAGTGCCCATCATGTTTATTACAGCTAAAAAAAAAATGTCATGATCTGCCCATTATGAAAAAATTGACCATATAAACCTTGTTGGATTGAAAATTCCCGGAAATTCCCTTTGCAGGTTATATCTAGTAAAATCCTCCCCCATAAACCACATCTGTCACAGGATATAATCTTTCCACTTTGGAATTACAGGGTTTATAAACATAAGACACTCCTGAGAAGTATTTTAGAATAAACCGTACTTAAAGCCAGATCCCTAAATCTTAAAGAAAAGACCAATAACAGCCGTTACGTGCGCTTACCGGAAAGATGCAAACGGTCGGAGAGCTTTGGAATTGGAAACAATGACTTGTGTTCCAGATCGAAGCCCGGGCTTTGCGGAGGATTAAATTGGCCGAATGTATTACCGAGCAATAAGGATCTGCGGCTACCGAGTGATTCCAGAGGTTGCCTGCGAGACATGAACACAAAGTTTCCAAGGAAAAGATATAATCGCGAACTCTCTTATCTAGTAATGTTTCAAGGGATCGGTCACAAACCTTTAACCTGCTCCGTGCGATCGAGTCGCTCAGTTCCGGCTCAGATTGCTTCGTGGCTGATCGCGGATTTCATTTTCCATACACAAAAACGATTTCTGGTATCCGCTCCGCTTCCTTTTCCCCATCCCCCCCTCTGTTGGCCAAGAACAGGAGAACTTTGAGCCGTACAGTGTGATAAAACGTGCAGTACAGTAGGCCATGAATAACATGTAAGCGTCTTTATATGAAGACTGGATGAAATTTCTATAGCTTTTAGAAGACCGGCATTGGACGTAGCCCAGGTCTAAGGCGGCAGTCCCTCTGCTGCAAAGCCCAGGGAAGACCCCCGTCTTGGACGATCAGGCCCCCGGTGTCCCTCTGCTCAATGCAGGCTCCTGGGGGCGCAGTCCTACGTTGGGCTTAGGGCAGTGCGGGAGGCAAATACTAGACTTACGCAAATGGACCAAAAACGATTCCGAAGAATGTTTCGTTTTTTGGTCCATACGTTTTCGGACAATGAATTCCGTTTCCTGCCCTCTCAGGTACGGTCTAGACCCCCCTACAAACCCCACCAATGACGAAGGCATTTTGAAGCACTTTGCAAGCACATTAATCTGCGTTCTTTAACCTGTATGGGGGAAAAGTATTTACCTGTATGAGAAGCTTCAGCTCCAGAGCTGCAGTGCATGGCACCCTCCGTGGTCTGTTTTTTGCCCCAGGTTTGGAGGGGAGGGGGTAGATTCTGCTTAATTCCCCCATGCACTTTCAAGCGGAGAAAACTTAAAGAGGACAATCAGCTATCATATGCATTAAAGCTGCTGTTCCACCTATAGGAATTTTTCCCAATGTTTCTAAATAGTTAACCTATTATGTGCCACTAGTATCTTAATTCACCTTTTAAGCGACGGAGCGTTGAGGGGAATAATAATACGGGAGACAAGTTTCCTTTGCTTCTCTTCACACGCTGCAGCACTTATCTGGTGATATTTTACGAGGCTCCCTAGGTGGAACGGCATCTTTAAAGGGCATATGATGGCCGGAGTGTCTCTTTAAGCTGGAGCCGCGTCGGCTGAATGCTCACCGTATCTCTAGTAATCCACGTGATGTCTTGAAGCTTTTTACCGATTAAAACGGTCCTTGTGTCGACCAATCAGAGGCAGGAACTTGAAACTAGCAGAGAAAAAAAATATTAACTCATTACCCAAAGAAAGGTCATTATTAGCTTAGCACTATTAGTATTTCAATCAGATCACTGCGAAGGGTTAACGAAGCAATTTATTTCCGCAATTTGCCATTAAACAGATTAGGCTTTATAGCGCTGCTCTGATGTTTGAAACTTTGTCCCCGTGTGACCGGCCCTGATAAGAACTCTGTAAGATCAGCACAATAAATTGAGGCGCCGAGGGAGGAAAATGACGGCCGGACCGGTACCCGAGCGTGAAATCAACTGAAAAAATCAAAAATCTTTTTTTCATCTTAATGAGAAAAATGGGTATTCCCTTCTTATCCGAAGTGTTTTATGTTTTTTTTTTTATATTACGGCAAAATTTCCATTGTAGTTAAAAAGAAAAAAAAAACTTTTACACATAAAAGAATAAATTCTATTAAAATATGATATAATTATAATAATAATGTATAATGAAATGGCTCTAATAGCGGTCGTCATGGAAACCTTGACTTGTCATTATTTGAAGATACCTTAATTGAGTCACCTGCGTTCAAGCAAGGATATCAACCATGACATACCGGGGCAAAAGTCTTATATATGATCACAGCAGGGTAGAATAGGAAGGAGTCGGCTCCAGAATGTGTGACCCCGAGAATCTGCCCCTTCACTCAGGTATGTCCATAAAATAATTGGCATGACTTTAATAGGGACTTTTGTTGGACTTCTCTGACGATTTAATAGGATAGTTCTGTGGCAATACTACTTCCCTACCAAAAAATGCAAACTACAAGGTAGTCACTTCTCACCTGATGCCCTTCAGGTTTTTAATACACGAGAACTCAATGACTTTGCCTGGAACAGAACTGACACTAATTAAGGATGACGGGTACAACAGCTCATGCCAATAATAGAGTTCTAATCATTTGAGAGACAGCAAACGAGAACGTGTCTCCAGCACTTGGCCCTGAGTTCTACGGCAGCGGACATTTTCTTGGAGACCAAAACGCGTTGAGGCTCATGCACTTTGGCTCCATCAAAATGGCTCCCGTCGGCGAGCGATCATTATGTCTCTTGTGTTATAGCAAATGCTGGTCTTTTTTGACGTTAGCGCTGGTCGCAGCCGCTAGGAATTCTGGGAGGTGTAGTTTCATTGTACAACAGTGAGGTAACGTCAAAAGAACCCATTTTTTTTTATAAATGCAGCCTGATCCATTCATAATGTTTCTTTTTACAACACATAACGACTATACTTTGTATCAACACACAAGGAAGCCCTAAAATGTGTATTGAGACCTTTTAGCCTACCGATATAAGCTCTCAAGACCTCAGAAGTCTCTTTTTCAGATTCATCATTAAATTATTGGGCAAATCTCTATTTTTCTGCACAAAGCCATCTCATTGTACAGCTCCGCAGAATACGAAGGCGCTATATAAAACACATATTGAAAATGTCCTGGAAAAAAAATTAGCATATACCATAAGAAGCCACTTTAATCTCTTCTGAGCCGCGGTGTAGTATAGAGGTTTTTCCTGCATTCCCACCCCCACCCCGCGCTGCCCTGCATGATGTCCAGATGGTTTCTTTTAACTGGTGACAAGATGACGCCTTTTACTGCCATAAAAAATCATAAAATAGTCGATAAATTAGTGATTTTTCAGTAATAAGACAGACTTTAAATGGGCCAATGAGGTTGGGATCCCATACGTCCCGTATATAGGACCGTCATATAATGCAATTATTTAATGCTAATACAAGACATGCACTGCTCCTGATGAGCTTCTTACGGGGAAATATTTTGACGCAACGATGACATCACCTGCCCTCCAGTTAAAAAGATTAATAAGAACTTTTTAAAGTTTTCACTTTTTGTCCGCCTAAAAGATTTTTTTGTGATGATTGTTTAGAGCACAGAGACTCAAACACTCTCTTCTTACTGGGGGGTGCCGCCGAAGGTGGTCTTTGCTCTTCATCTGCTGCCCCGCTATGCCAGTCCCTCCACATAACGTCCAGGGCGGCCCCACCAGCCAAGTAAAGGGGCCCGACGCCAGGGCTGCCGTATCAACCATTACCTAAAGGGGGTCACTTTTTAACAGACGACCTCATACCTGCTCAGGCAGGGTCTTTAAAAGGTGATATCTTTTATAGGGACAACCTAGAAAAAGATGTAGAATGGAATAAAGCTATACTGACCTCTGGGGTCTCTTCTTCATATGTAAGAGACCACCTGATCTGATTCCCATCTGAAAAAGAGACCTTTGAGATCCTGAAAGCTCTAAATATTTTATTATGTTAGCCCACTAAAACATAGCGCCTTCAACAAAAGTCTCCTTCTTCTCTGGGACCAATATAGGTACCTCCATTTTTTTTGTTACTATACGTACCGCCAGCTGATCAGGACCCAAGAAGTGGTGACATCACAAGTGGGTCTAGCCATGACATCACTCCCTGTCATCATTCATTAATCAGGACTTGTGTGATGTTATGGTCCATCTGCATTGCGCAAGGACAATATAAAATCACAGTGTCTGATCACACACATGTATGACATTTCACACGCAGTTACTCACAGTACACAATCAGCTATACCGATGAAATATTTGCGTTATGGGCTCCCTCTATTCTACCCTCACCCAGTGACCCGCCCGGAGACTCTTACAATACCCTCTTTGACTAATTTCAGCTTTGTCCCCCTTGACCAATGGAACACGAGTCCTCGAAACCCATCACTTCCTGCTTCTGCGTTCCGAGCCTCGTTGTGAGCGGCAGCAGGCGGGGTTTGGCTAATGACGAACTATTGCGACGGGATGATGTCTGAGGGAAGGGGCGGGGCCGGTAGGTGACACGTCAGGCGGTTGCTGGGAGCTGTTATCTGAGGAGGAGGAAGACGGAGAAGGGGAGTGAATGGGGAGAGAGGTGTAAGCAGGGGGTAGGTGTGCGGGAGACACTCAGAGCCCGGGTGCGTGGAGGCAGATAAGCAGGGGGGCTCTTAGCGGCAGCTCAGAGGGTATTCTTTGTAGCAATAGGCTGTCTGGGAGTGATGGGGATTGAGGGTCCCAGGGACATAGCCTAGGGGCAGAAGTGTGCTTGCAAGAGCCTGCGTGAGGGAGCATTAGAAAGTTTGGGCTCAGAAGAGACAGACTCTAGAGGGGGTCTCTGTATAGGTCTCTAGAGGGGGTCTCTGTATAGGTCTCTAGACCCCCACTTCCCTGGTGAGCGTGCATGGTGATTGGCCATGATCTGGGCACGTTGGAAGTGATCCCAGATCTCGCCTCCGGTCCTAAGACTGAGGCCGGCGCCTTAGAAGTTGCTCGGCGGTTTTGGGTCCTGGCTGCGATGAGACTTTCCATGTTGCTGTCATTGCTGCGGCCCGCGGGCCCCGTGGTGGTCGGCATCTCCTTGGGCTTCACTCTCAGCCTGTTGAGTATAACGTGGGTGGATGAGCCGTGTGGGAGTTTCTTAAAGCTTCCGGGGGGCTCAGGAGCGGCTTCTGACCCCGTCCACGACAGGAGCAACGTTAACGCGGCCCGGAAACCCAACTCGGTCCCGGCCGGGATGGAGAACAATGAAAACTTTGAGCCCCGGATCATCCCCTACAACCCGCCGGACCCCCAGAAAGTGCAGGAGAAACCTATGCGGTGAGTGCTGTCCCCCCAACCCTGAACACGTAAATGTCATGTATCCCCCCTCGCCGGTGCGGATAACGATCTCCACATTCCACGCAGTCTACGTCCAAAACTGGAATTTCAGACTTTTCAGTGGTTTGCTGTCTAATTCCACTGGAAACCAGTATACGGCGGAGCGACTGACTGTGTGCTCTGTTATTAGTCCGCTTGGGACAGACGTAGCCGTGTTACGGGGAACGTGCCAGGCCTGTAATCATGTGAGCGGCCATACGTGTGCCGATATGGGATGCGGTGTCGTGATATGTTGTTAATGTGTTGTTATCGACACGCTTGATTGGACGCTCTTGTTGTGTTTTTTTGTGATGATAGAAGAACTAGGTGCTGGTGATACCCGTAGGCATCCTTTGGCGCAGGGACCCCCGAATCGCCCCATGAGAGCTGCCCGCTCAATGGGTCAGCAGAATGCTCTTCATTGCCGTCTCTCCCTATCCTTCTCTGTCACCAATGCTTTCTCATAAAAAACAGTAATTAACACCCCCCCTCAGCGCTGTATACAGTAGCGCCCCCCCCCCTCAGCCCTTTATACAGTAGCGACCCCCCCTCAGCGCTGTATACAGTAGCGACCCCCCCTCAGCCCTGTATACAGTAACATTGTATTTCTCATTTCGTTCCAATATCTACAAACCTGAAGACCGCCATTGTTGTCGTGATATTTCGGGTGACTTTCCACCCCACTGAACTCATTCTTTATGGCAACGCTAATGAAGTCTGATCCTCCATAGACTTGTATTAGTCAGACTGGGTGATCAAGACTGAGCCATTCTGTTGTTTCCCACAGGCGGTATGATAAGGAGTCGGGGTATATACGCCCGTCCAAGACTATAGGGTCGATCCGGTGATGTAATAAGGTGTCAAATTGGGCAACGTGTCCAATTCTCGGATTATTCATCAACCAAAGTATTTTCAGCAACAATAAATATTCGATTATTTACGGCCCGAGCCGAACGTCAGAGTTTATATATAACATTTTTCATGTTGTATTAAGGAGCTCGTCGGACCTTTTGTAAAGCCGGACGACCTCTTTGGTTTTCCACAAACTGCTGAAAATGTCGGCACTCGCCAGGGCCGTCCGTTCGAGCCCCGCTGGCGACTTTTTCTGCATCAATTTTATATATTATTATATTACATTTATTTTATTATTTACAGCAGTTTCTTTATCTCATGCTGAGTTTTGATATTCGTTATCCAATCCAAACGTCTGTCAATATAGCACATAATGTAATTTTTCCCCCCAAACCTTTTGAAGTCCCTCCTTGAGCCCTGTCCTGGGGATGCATCGCGCTGCCCTTCTGTGCCCCCCAACGGATGTATTTATCCGGCCGGCCGGCCCATCTCATGCGCGGCACATTCGGATTCACTTCAGGAAGTCATTTCCCAGCTGGACCATTTCTTCCATTGAACGCTGATTGGGTTAACTCATTCACTGCCGGAAAATCCCATTGAAGTCAATAGGAGCAGCGACGTGCTTTGCCTTCGGAGGACCCCCTCGGTAGCACTAAGGTCACTGCTGGTAAACATTAGTCCTGTTTATTTGTCTTCAGGGGGCTTTTTGGGGATTTCACAAGAGATCTCGGGTTAAAAGTGAAGATGGTTCTCATTAGCGGCGATCACTTCTTTGTTTTAATGCCTTTTTTATGAATAGTAGTAAGGAGCGGCTATGGCAAACGTACGAGAGCGTGTCTGCGTTACCCAACACTACCTTATCGCCCGCGTTCCGACCCCCTCTACAGAAGGATTTCGGTATCCTTTGGACGGCCAAACTGGCCATTATTTGAAGATAACCGTTCATTTACACTGGCATGAAGATGTTCAAGTCCTCCATCTTTACTGTCCAACTGGTTTGGCCGCCGAGTCTCATCTGCGTGGGCTCTAAAATTTCCAGTTTATCATTTAGCTGTGAAGGAGCCCCACGTTTTTTTTAATTATTATTTAATTTATTTTATAAATTATCATTCTGAGCATGTTTTCACTGTACCTTACCGGATAATCATTTTGATTAATGCAGTATAGAAAAAAATAGGCAATTTCTAAAAATCCGGAAAAAAAAGTTTTATGCCTCTCAAATAAATATATATATAATTAATAAAACCACATCTTCTGTCACCCTCTTGGTTAGACAGAATCTGATTTTCGAGGCGATGGGTCGAGTCTCTGAGCTCCTTCTGTAACTTGGACGGCCGGCGTGACGAGTTTCGCGTTCTCGCACTAATTTGTCGCTGATACAATGAAGCAAATCCTCCCCGCAGGTTTAATTTACTGAGCGTTGACTCTTGTTTTTCCAGCCGGATTAGTTTGGTAGTTTGGGAAGTTGCAGTCGGACTAATTATTATTATTATTATTATTATTTATTACGTTACTTTCTTGTTCTTAATGTCGCCGTTATGTCAGCCTCGCTTAGTTTTGTGTTTTGAGAAATAATTGCGCGCTAGTCAAATAATCTCTCATTATTGGCTCTTGGATGCCCTCCAAAATCAGTATTTATGGAAATATTTGGGCTGTAGATTAACCCAGACTGTCTGTTCTCAAGGACAAATCCAGCTCCTGATGTACAGAACGGTCTCTTCTAGAAAGGGCTTCCGTCGGTCCGTTTTCTCGTCTCCGAGTAGCTCCTGTGGTCTTGTGATGTCTACATAACCCGTCACACCGAGGACTCTCTGACCCCCAGCGGGGCGTCCGCGTTTGACTTTGTGGCCAAAGCTTCATGCTGTGTCTCGCTTTGACCTTGAGAATTAGTCCATGTATGCCCTGTCTCCTAAATCATACCCCCCGTGGAGGCGTCAGGAGTCTGCCAGCTTGTCCTGGCAGCGCAGATGAAGGAGTCCCGCTGATATCCAGTGATTTATTCACATGTGATATGATTTATTTCTCCTTGTTAGTACAGGGGGGGGTGCCTGGGGGTCTCGCAGCCTCTCCGTGCTGGGTTCACAGAGCGGGTTACGTATAAAGAACAATCACCGGCATCCGAACCTGCAACTGTATACATCGGAAAAATGTATATTCTGGTAAAAGTGGATCCGCGGTAACATTCCATTGGTTACTATAGCGATGCCGCTTTCCACTTCAATTGCTCTTTTATAGATGGGGTCTCAAGCTGTAAAGTACGGTTGGCTTCTTGTGTGATGCGAACGATCGGTTACAATGTTACAACTTTCAAAGGCTAATCGATTGTTAGAAACCCCTTTTGTAATTATGTTACCGATAGAAATGTTCAAACTTGTGAACGGTGGGCTGGTGTGTGTTGGGACCCCTTTTCCTTGGCAATGTCTAAATAAGCGGCGGGGTTAGAAGGGCGTAGGGTGAAGATCATTACTGCTCGGCGCCGTGATATCCGACATCGGTCCCTGTTTGCTAAGCCCCCGCTTCTTGTCTGCATCTTCATTTCTCTTTAAAGTAAGGCAGATGTTCTCGATTTATTAATATTTGTTACTTCTCGCTCCGCTTCCGCTCCCCTACTGTGTTTGCTCCAGGAGAAGACATCGCCTACCGTGATTACCTTCTCAAAATATATATACTTTAAAAGGTAATATTTACTGGACCTTTGTAACGGCCGACGTAGGCGCTTATAAACCATGCGGAGAAAATAAGGGACGAATGCAAATATTGCAAGTTTTTGGCTCAAAAGAGGGCATTTTCACATATTCTCAGTAACCTTCTGGTCACCGCACCGAGGGCCGCCGGTGATTATCAGAGATTTGCTATCAGCGCGATTATCTGACTGTATTCCATTCCAACATTTATATGTTAATGGAGCAAAAAAGCGTCTCACAATCCTCAGAAGCCCTGAATGGGCCGGAATACGGGGCTGGACACGCAGAATTCTGCACCTATAGCGCCATACGTGCTCTATGTGACACGCTTACATTAGTGAATTGAAGGAAACACGGGGGTTTTATTTTTAAAGCCCCCTTCAGCTCTGCCAATACCCTTTAAATGGGGTAAGTTTGGCGCGTGGGAGACGTCGTTTTCTGATCCCTGCCCAGTGTTTAAAAATCAGCCTGAAAATGTTGTAGATCAGGAAAATCAGGCAGGGAGCGCGGAGAGGAATGGAGGGTCCGGTTTATTAGAGAGAATCGCGGTTATTAGGAAATATATCCCTTTAAGGCACACAGTCCCTTTCATCCAAAGTCACCCCGGGGGGGCTTAAAACTGGCTTCGTCTGCTAGGGCAGTGGTGATCGCCCCTCTTCCCAGCATTCCCAGCTTTTCTCCTCCCCGCAGCACCAAGAAGTCACCTGACCGCTGTTTGCTTTTAGCGAGTCGGCCCTTGGAATTTGTTAATCGAACTTCAAGCGATTGGCAAATATTTGTATTAAGGAGGCAAATTAGATTTTGTCTCCAGTCAGGTGACGGGTTAGTTTATGGGGCAATATTCCGTCTGCGCTCTATGGGTCCTTTTCTGAAGGGGCATCTTGGCGGCTTCAACATTCTGTATGATCATGACTGACGGCATCTGTATCTCCTCCAGGAAAACGTTACCCCTTCTCTGTAACTGCCCCCTCCCAATCCATCTGACGAAAGGAAGTCGCGATTTCCATAGGGCATCTATATAAATATATAGGGGTAGAGCATATGCTTCCCAGACGTATTAGAGCCCATAGGCATTGACCCTTGTCATGGCGGAGTGGATGTTTCTTCAGTGATCTCCCGTTCCCTGGCGCAGCTTGTGTTAAAGGTCCGTCGTTGGTTGTATTGGGGCTGGTTTTGCAATTAAATGAATTCTTTATTTTCCAAAAATAATTTTAAAATAATATAAAAAGTGTAAATATAGCCCCAAAAATACTGCTATACAACTATCCTGCTACCAAGCACCTAGTATTGGCCCCTAAGTATAAAATATGAATTCTCGGTGTCCTCTACAGTCCATTGGGCTTCGGATAAAAGTTTGGGCTTAGTTAGTGTATAAGTCCTGCACGTATACGTTCCTTGGGCTCGTACAGGGATGTATATATATATATATATGATAGATGGTGTAAGCGTTTGGAGGGGGGGGGTTTGCTCGAGGTGCTGCCGCTGGTATAAACAGGTGATTGTTCTGCCGCCGGGGGGAGGGTGATAGTGCGAGGCGTAGTATCTGTTCACTTATAAATCTGCTTCTGTGTCCTCTCTCGGTCTAATCCCCCCCCTCCCCCTCTCTGGGGTACGTGCGGCCGGCCGACGGAGACTCAAACAGAAGACCTTATATTTACAACAAAAACAAGAGAGAAACCAGATGTGAGAACGGCGGCGGTAGGGAGGCGGAGGCGCGATGAACACATTAAGCCCGGTTTACTCTTCAAACATGTGATCTCGTCCCTTTAAATCACCGCGTACTGCTTCGTGGTCTCCTCCTCGGACATGTTCATGGATGGTCCAAACAGGGTTTTCTAGAGTCCCAGAAGGGTGCGTTACCCACGTTGGTACACCACTCACACTCAGTCCGCCCGCCGTACCCCCCTGGGATCTTCTCGCCGTGTCTCTCCCTTATCCATAAAAACAAAAAATGGAGACATGAGTTACCAAGTCAGACACCTGGAAAGCTTAATTCCCGGTATTTAGCTCTGAAAGCCGCCCTGTCATGAAACAAATGATAGGGTTGTTGTACTTCAAAGAGGGGTCAGAAGTGATGTAAACTTTGGTCCCCTTTCATATCCACACGACGTTGGGGGGGATATATAAATTGTGTTTGCATTTAGAGATCACACAGAGATTGTCTCTGCAGTAAATGACTTCTTTCTCCTTTTTTACCCTCGTTTTAGATCTCGTTATATCAGTACAGAACTTGGCATAAGAGAACGTCTCTTTGTTGGAGTCCTAACGTCCAAGACCACCCTCAACACCCTGGCTGTTGCAGTAAACCGGACGTTGGGACATCGGCTGGAGAAGCTGGTATACTTCACGGGCATGCGCGGACGGAAGCTTCCCCACGGCATGACCGTGGTGACCCATGGAGACGACCGCCCCATCTGGAACATGTACCAGACCGTGAAGCATCTGCTGGATCACTACGTACAGGAGTACGACTGGTTCTTCCTGGTGCAGGACGACACGTACACCGAGGCCCATCGCATCTCACGCCTGGCCGCTCACCTCAGCATAGACGCCGACCTCTACCTGGGCCGGCCCGAGGAGTTCATCGGAGGCGACACCGAGGGGAGATACTGCTACGGGGGCTTCGGCTACCTGCTGTCACGAAGCCTCCTCAAGAAGCTGCAGCCGCATCTCGAAAACTGTCGCAACGATATCCTCAGTGCCCGACCGGACGAATGGCTCGGGAGATGCATCATCGATTATACGCACGTGAACTGCGTGGAGGAGCACGAGGTGAGAACGAAGGTCCTCCGGCATCTGCTTGTTTGTATGCAGACTATACATCAAGGGTGTCCAACCTGCGGCCCTCCAGCTGCTGTAGGACTACATCTCCCATACTCCTCTGCCAGCCATTGAGCTGGAAGAGCATTATTGGCTGTAGAGTTATCGATACATTTGATATTCTTTACGTGGCATTCATTCATTCATAAAGAGATCAAACCATTTTAGTGAGAACTAAACACGTCTGTTTGAACCTAGTTAATACCGATATAACCAGACAATAAGGTAGTATATATGTATGTGTATATATATATATATATATATATATATATATATATATATATATATATATATATATATTTATATTTCTGCCATTAACCCTACCGGCCGTTCGTATTCGGGGCCGTCATTCAGTGCAAGTTTTCATGATGAGAACAGATGGCTCGGGGTGAGATGGGGTGAATATTTGGACAGGTAGAATTACGTTTGGCCTTTCTTTGTCCGCCAGGTGCTTTGCCGAAAACCTTTCGGTTTTGTGTGGTCCCTGGAGGGCCGCCATCGAGAAGCCCTGACCAATGGCTTCTTTTGTTCCCGCTCAGTGAACCTTTTATATCCTGGACCTCCTGTAATCACTAATAAAGTGCAAAGGTTTCTAGAGAACATTAAAGAAACTTGTATTTGTCTTTCATCTGCAGGGAATACGCTACCGTTACTTCGAGCTGGGGAAGAACGCAGATCCCGAGAGAGAGGGGGACCCCATGTTTAAGAACGCCTTCACAGCCCACCCGGTGCTGGACCCGTCGCAGATGTACCGCCTGCACAAACACTTTGCCCACCTGGAGCTGGAGAGGATTTACCAAGAGATCGAACAGCTGCAGGTATGTAAAGCTTCTCGGGGGGGGGGGGTGTTTGGGGGGCAGAGATATTCTTGAAATCCGGATTCTCCTGCAGCTAAAACCAGTATTTTTTTTGTCATGGTGTCGCTTTTTAAGAATTTATTTCCAGTGGCCTGCGTGCCCTTCCCCCATTTTCTCAGCGACCCTGACCCTGTTTGAAAGATGTGTCAGATACTAGCGACATTTCAGGTTTCCCCAGAAATACAGACTAAGCCTACGTATTCCGCTCTACATTCTTTACACGGTCACCTGAACAGGTGGAATCCCCCCCCGCAGTGCTAACAAACACCTTTACCTGAAGCACCTCTCCCGGATGCTGCTTCACCTGGCAAATGCTCCGCCCCCTGGTGGGCGATTTGCCGGCTAACGCTGGAAACAGCCGGCAGAACAGATTATATTTTGTTCTACTCGAAATCTACATTTGTCACGGCGTTTTATTAAGTCAAGGGGGGGGGACCTGGAACTGCTGTTTCGCTCAAATTCCCAATATTATTCATTTAATTGTTGAATTGTTTTCGATTTTTGGTTTATAACGTTACTCACGGTGTCTTCTGTCTTCGCAGCGGCAGGTACAGAACACCAGCAGCCTGTCCGTGGAAGGGGAGCAATCGGCCACGTGGCCCCTCGGAATCAACCCTCCCTTCCATCCACGGACGCGTTTCGAGGTTCTGCGGTGGGATTACTTCACCGAAGACCAAACGTTTTCCTGTAACGACGGCTCCCCGAAATGTGAGCTCATCGGGGCCGACCTGGCGGATGTGACCGATGTCATCAGCACCGCCGTGGACGAGCTGAACCGCAAGTACCAGCCCGTCCTTCATGTGCGTAAACAGCAGCTTCTGAACGGCTACAGACGTTTCGACCCAACGCGGGGCATGGAGTATACGCTGGATCTGCAGCTGGAGCTGGTGACCCAGAAGGGGCACAGCCGTTCCATAACAAAGAGGGTCCACCTGGTGCGCCCGCTGAGCGAGGTTGAAATCATTCCGATGCCGTACGTTACTGAGGCGAGCCGGATCAACGTGATCTTACCGCTGACCGCGCAAGACCGAGAACACGCGCCCCGCTTCCTTCAGGCCTTCACGGACATCCAAGGCAACGAGAACTCCCTTCTCACTCTCCTCTTTATCTACGACCCCTTCCAGGCTCAGCAGGTCAGTCAGAATGACGTCTTTGGCCAAGTAAAAAGTCAGATTGCTGAATACGAGCGCAAGTACCACGACCTGAAGATCCCATGGATCAGCGTCAAGACCGATGCCCCCTCTCAGATCCGGCTGATGGACATCATCTCCAAGAAGCACCCGGTGGACACCCTGTTCTTCCTCGCCGGCGTCGGCAGCCACATCAACACCGAATTCCTGAATCGCTGCCGCATGAACACCATCAGCAACTGGCAGGTGTTCTTCCCCATCCACTTCCAAGGCTTCAACCCCGAGGTGTCTGAACACGGCCAACAAACGCACCGCGCCACGCTGGAACTCGTGAGGGACGCCGGGCACTTCGACAGGGATGTGTTTGACGAGGCGTGCTTCTACAACGCCGACTACATGGCCGCCAGAACAAAGATGGCAGCCGACGCTCAGGAAAACGAGGAGATCCTGGAAATGCTAGACATCTACGAGATGTTTATCCGCTATTCCGGGCTCCACGTCTTCCGGGCAGTGGAACCGGCGCTCCTGCAGCATTATCGTTCTCGCGCATGTAACCCGCGGCTCAGCGAGGAGATCTATCACCGCTGTGTGCAGAGCAACCTGGAAGGACTGGGCTCTCGCTCCCAGCTCGCCATGCTGCTTTTTGAGCAGGAACAAGGGAACAGCACTTGACCCGTACCTTGAACCTTCCATCTTTGATCCCCGCACAGGGACTGGGAGGGATATGAAGGCTGCCTTAGCCTTTCCAGGACAATGCTGTTGGCGCCCAGGGGCAGGACCTTACTTGAACATTCAGAATACTCCATATTCTAGCACATTCTGCGCATCGTTGCTAAACACGACTCTCTATAGACTGGGAGACTTCAATCCGACGTGAGGGAACGTTCCTTCCAATAGTGACTGCCTATTGTGTGATCTGCTCGGCCGCCTGCTCTGCTTCCGAATCTCCGGTACTCGCCGAATCGAGGGCCGTGCCCCCTATTTCCTCGTGCGTCTGAGACCCTCTGAAGGGTTCGCATACACAGTAAACTTGAATGACCTGCAATGATACGTTTTTAAAAGACTGTCTACAATTCCTACCGGGGAATCCGTCGCTTTTTGTGGGTTGTTGTTTTTTTTTTTTCTTTAATCCCTGCTTTTAAAACCTAAACTTGTTTTATTGTAATTTTTTTTATTTGTTTATGCTGGGATGGACGTACGATACGGTATGCGGCCTCCAGACTAGTTCGGTTTATGTGAAACTGCCCGCCTCACCTGCTTTTACCCCAGTCTGTTTTTATTAGAAGTTCCCCTTTTCGCGGGTTGCATTGGGGTGACGCAATCTCTAACTTATTTCAAAATAAACACTTCCAGAAAATACAATTTAAAGCGGGGCGGCCCTGTGCTGGGGGGGGGGTATACCCATGTAGTTACAGCAATGTCGCGGTTAATGTGAGTGATCACTCCGACGTACGGAAAGGTCCTACCCTGCAGGAGACACTCCGGGGGGGTTAAACTGGCGATATGGCTAGCTCTATGTATGGATCAATTTTTATCCTGTACCCGAAGCAGACCTTGTCATCGATGCGTCTGCAACCGGCAGGTCGCTAAAACTCCAAAAAATAGATTTTTTGAAAAAAAAATAATTTTAAATAAATGCAGAAAATATTGTAATATATCTGCATTTTTTTCCCCGTAGCCGCTGTGTGCGGAAAGGTACTTTTATATGCGTTTTTAGTCTGAATTATGCCTCCACTTTTAACTATTTCAGTTCCAGAGACTGAGCAAAAAAAATAAACAAACGCCTGCGTCTGGGTAAAGCACGACCAATTTCATGTCTGTGTCTCGACGAACCTCATACCGCGTTCTCCTCCTCCTCATCAAACTTGAAACGTTTTATTTCAAATGCGTTTATAACCTCCTCACCTTCGCTTACAGCTGCACGTGATTAACCCCTCGTCGGGTCTGCAGCTCCAAAGAGGTTAATAAGAATCAAGCTGAGGCGAGGTACGTCCGACGGGAGATTCTGTTTCATGACTGGGGGTGTGTGTGGGGGGGTTATAATTTAATTGTCGCGAAGAATCTTTTTGTACGATAAATCTGAAAACACCGCAGGCGCCTCTTGAAAGCAATCATTTTTATATTATAAATCTATTTAATATTGTTCTGCGTTTTGTCGTTGATTTAAATATTCTACTTTAATAAAAATGCAAGAAAAAAAAAAGCCTTTATTTATTTTATGTTTGTTTCACTCAAATTATGTTGGTTTTAATAAACATTTTCCAGTTTAAAGCTTAGATCAGTACCCCATCCTGCCCCCCCTACTGACATTGTTGTTGTTTTATATAGCGCCATCATATTCCATAGCGCTGTACAATGGGTAGACAGGACATAACAAATACTATATAACATAACAATTTGACTTACAGATACAACAGGTGAGGAGGGCCCTGATCAAAGGAGCTTACAATCTATACTCTTCATGGCAGTGCTGGGCACGCAAAAGATTTCAAGGCAGAGCCAAAAACCCCATCCCAAAAAACATCGAAAGCCTCCTCTTTAGAGGCCTTGGTGGTCTCTTCCATCCTCTGAGACTAAAGACTAAAGAGTTTCTCTTAAGGCCACCAAAGCCCATTTAATGGATATTACGTGCATTAATCTAAAGGTACTCCAGGTGGCAGTAGAGAGCAGAGCACAAATTATTATTATTAAACTTTATAAAGCGCCGACAGATTCCGCAGCGCTGTACAAAGATGAAACAATAATAAATTATTTGTTTTATATATCGCCATCATATTCCTTAGCGCTGTACAATGCCTTGCAACTCCCAGCATCCCAACAGCTCATCCCACCTCTGATCGTGTGGCAGGCGCCATCGTATTAATCTACGTAGCGTACCTGGGACACATACAGGCAGTAAAGGGACGCGGCAACGAGCTGGGCGGCCTCACCGGCAAATGAAAATACAGGTGGGGGGCTTCTGCAGAAACCCCTCCGTGCTTTTGAAATGGGGACCCCGTGGAAATTTAAAGGGACCACTCGAGGGTCGTATGCATATACATGTCATATGACGGCTGGTGAGGATGGCGGTCCCTGCATGGCTCTGATTTACAGACTTTTTCCTTCTTCTTTTGTTTGCTTTTGCATAAAATTTCTCATAACAGCCGGGTCCTTCCAGCCCTGGATCCTTTCTATGTTCCTATAAACATCTCAGAACCGTCAGGCTTTGCCATTGAATCGCAGTTTTTTTTTTACCCCAATCTCAATACGTAGGGGCGAATGGGCAGATTATTCGGGTGACATAGTCTGAAAGCAGAACCCCAGTATTTGGTGCGTTCCCCGGGGTATATCCCTGCTTTAACATTTATTATTGTATATACTTTCACAAGGTGGTACCGCAAGCATTTGGATTCTGTCGTTTAAATGGCTGATCAAATATCTAATGTAAACGGGAAGCCATTTTAGACGCGACGCACACGGAATCTCTGGCTCTCTCTCCGCAGCAGGAATACTCGTTATTTGTGTAAAACCCGTCGTGGTTCATCCAAGTTTCGAAAGCCCAGCAAACATCGTAAGCAGTCAGAGAACGTCCCGATTTCCCCGCGCCGTCTTCTTTGGGGGCCGGAAAAAGCTCATAGCCAAGAAAACGCGCGGTTTCTAAAATCAGCGTTCCTGGACGGGATCCGAGCCCCAAGTACTTATTTTGAACCCAAAACTGCGGCCCCAAATGGCCCTTCTCTCTCGTTTTTTCATTGGCGTGACCCCTTCGCATTTCATCGGGGCGGTCTTTGCAAAACGTCACTTTCTTCAGCGTGGCGATCAGGTTTTCCACCAGCGACGGGCTGATTAGCGGAACTTTCCGGAACCTCCGCTGTTGTAAGAGATCCTCGGCGTTCTCCACCAAGAGATCGTCTTTCTTATTCAGAGCGTCGTTCAGAATCCTGAGCGTCCTCTCTCTTGTTTTACTGAGTAAAATTAACTCCTTGGAACGAGATCTGCAAAAGCAGAAAGAAAACAGCTTGAGAAAATAATACGGCTTTTTGGGTCATCCCAGAACTTGCATTTTTATTTATTTTAGAGAGAAAAGTGTTTTGTTTCTTAGTTAAACGCAATGGATATAATGTATCCGTCTAAAACTGTGTGACTGCATTGAAGGGACAGTTTAATGTCTTCGGGCAGCTTCAGCAAAGAAGGATATTTATTACTCCTTTGCACATGGAGGCGCTCTTAAAGGTGCTGTTCCACTGAAACAAAAGCAAGTAACCCCTAGAAGATCAGCCAACTTTTTCTCTCCTCTGACGGTTTCATGAAATCGAAAGAATTTTTTTAAGAAGCTTTTTATTCTACGGCAACAGCCTATAAGTGACTGATCTTGTGTCACATGACAATTAATTGCCTGCAAGCACTTCTCATGTCTGTCAGTCAAAGAGAAACATGGTAATTCTAGCAGCGGCTTTATGTCCGTTCTCTCTAATTATATCAAAAGTCACGTGAGGTGGCAAAGAAAGGGCTGTGATGTATCTGGGCTGGATATGATGTCATAATGCATTATTCTGTTATCGTAACAACACAAGACGTCAAAATGGGAATGGTGTGATGGCGCTGCGTGTGATGTCATAATTAAAGCACATAAGACAAAAAAAAAATTTCAGTTATAGAAATAATGTTAAATTGTGACTTTACAATGTCATGCACAGTGACATCATTTTTCAAGAAGGGCTGAGGTGTGCCCTGTAAAAAAATGAGGTGTAAAAAATACTCAAGCATGCGGAAATGTATCCGAACAGGTTTTAGTAGATATATCTCAGCAGCCGAATTCCTCACCAGGGCCGGCCCGGGGGATGACGTGGCGGCCCCCGGCCCACCCAGGCCAGCGCCCGACAAATAACATAATGGCGGCCATTTCTGCACCGTTTTTAAGTTACCGATTTTCATTTTCAGAGGAAAAAATAAAATGTTGAATCTGCAAAATGTTATTTGCTTAACAGACTAGACGATTCAATGAATGTTTGGTCGCAAGTGGAACAGCACCTTTAAACCACATTTATTTAAAGTAATAATCTTTATAATAATCGATTTATTCCTAAATTAAGAAAGTGTATTTTCTGTTTAACTTGCGATAAAAAAAAATTACACTAAATCGGTAAAATATTACACCAGAATTTTTTTCTTTTTTTGAAACAGCCAAGCGAGTTAATACAATGAATTAAGTGAACTATCAGAAATATAAATACCTAAAGCGGTCGCCGGCCCTCTCCCCGCGGTCCGGGCGGGCGATTCCGGTTTCCGGCCCGGTCTCTGGAGATCTCTGCTTGGTTCGCGGCAGGAACCCCGAGACTCCTCGGATTAAATCTCTCGGCCGAGATCGTTTACCGAGATATTGGTAGTGGAAGGCAGGGACGATATAAATGACCGGTCCGGAGGAGATCGGGCCGACGGAGCCATCGGTGACGCTTTTGTTCTCTTTGTCTCCTTTCAGGAACGTCACCTGCTGGAGTTCCTCGATCTGTCGCTCCGCCAGGTCTTGGCCGGACGCCGGACACTTCCCTTCTTGGAGAAGCCACCGGTATTCCGGAATATGGAACAAGACATCATCTTTGTTCTTCGGGACGTCCCTCAGGATCCCCAGAGCTATTTCTTTGGCCGACTCATGGAGATTATCTGGAACCTCAGAAGTCTCTTGGTCCCGACTCATTGTTCCAAAGTCTGTTGGCTTCTTCCAGGCGGCTCCCGTATATTTATTCTATATATATACAGAATATAGAAAGTTTCGCTTTCGCTTCCCAGCAGGGGTTTTTCTGAAACCTACTTAACTTGTTTTCTTCCTTGTTTTGGCTGCCCGCAAGCCCTTCCGTCCCTGCTCTGTGTCCCCGGCCCCTATATCCACCTCTATCTCGGCTAATTCCACCCCATTTTCCCTGTTTTACTTCTTCTGTTGGCTAATTGTTTACGTATCTTTTCATTAAATCATAAGGCAGACCACAAACAAAGCAGATCTTCTGGATTTGTTATTTCTGGTTGAACTTTGGTGGTCATTTATCTGTTTGAGTCATTTTATGGAAGCCTTATCGGCAGAGTATCTCCTCTCGCCTTAACCCCTTCATGACAAAGCCTGAACATGTACAGGCTCACCATGCATTGTTTTTAATGGGTTTAAGGACAAGCCATCATCTTTAAGGGGGGGGGAATATTTTTCACGAAGCCCGGGGTATGTTTTCAGGACAGTTAGTAATCGCACCAGAACCAAATCTATACTTTTGTCATTGTTTCCTTCTCTTAAATACGACTATGACTGATAGACAGACAAATAATGATAATTCCAGCAAAAAGTGGTTCACTTCACGTTTAAGAAAACGCCGGGCCCCCAAATGGTGCTTTTTACTGGAATTTTGTCATGGCTGGGGGCAGATGGGGGCAAAAAGCAACCTGCCAGCTGCCTGGGTCTTTCATTTGGATTCACGGGCCATTCGTGTTACAGTCAGTTCCTCTTTTATGTGTCTTTCATTAGACAGTGTCTGGCTGGGTGGTTAAGACTGAGCCATTCTATCGTTTCCCACAGGCAGTATGATAAGGAGTCGGGGGGGGGGGTTATTTAGTAGATTGGGGGGTCAGATAACAGAGCGAGAATCATACAGATGGCTACATGAATACATTCTCCACGTAGAGTTTCGCTTCCCGAAATGATTTAAGGACGAAGACATCGGCATCGATCGTAAAACATATTATCAGCCACTTTGAAATATAAAAACCCTTTTAAAAGCAGTTTGGGTTGTGGGGAAAAAAAAACCGGAACAGAATAAAGAACGGGATGCAGATTTACAATCATAATTTATTCGGCTGCTATAAATTAAAATAACACAGAAGCTGGAGCTTCGGCTCTCATTCATCCTCCAGAAGCGCGAGGAAACGGCGCGTTTCTTACATATTAATAACAGAAAGTCACAGATTCGCGGGAGGCGTCTTTGTAATCGGACGCCTCGTCTCGGACGGTCCGGGGCTGCCGATCGGAGCTCATCGAGCTGCGCGTGCGGAATCTTTACTAACCCCGGGTGGCTGTGATCAGCCGGAGGCTGCGGGTCACAAGAGGGTGGCCGGTTTATGGTCCCCGGGCTATTAGCCTCAGCTTTTAACTCCTTTAAACCTCAATCAGCCCTACTAGATCAGAACTCCCATCATCCTCATCCAGAACCATCCGGAAGCTCATAGTTGCTTTCCTCGACACACCCTAGGGGCTGGATGAGGAGGACAGTCATTCAGATAAAATCCAAGCTAAAAGAGCTACAGATTGACAGCACAACGTACTGCGGTACGGCTGGCTTAGGATGATAGGTGAGCAACGAGAGGCTGAGCAGCCCTGGTGAGTATCTCACATAGAAACGCTCTGCAGAACAGAAGAATTACCAAAACGGATATGCAATAAATGATCTAAACAGTAAAATAGTAATAAATATAACGTTAATTTACATGGCGAGCCATCATTCTAATTAAAATGCAAACCTGCATGGATTACTTCTATAAATACAATAAGCCGGAGTCCTGAGTAGATATGGGCATATCTGCCGGTACCAATCGGTTCCGGTATATCCTTTGCCCTATCCGGCCGGCTGAGGGTCATGGGAATAGTCATTCAAACAGCACCTAGCATTTGCTCCGTCTCGTCCCAACGAGAAAGGTGATAAATACTAACAAACCCCATTGACAGCCTATTGCTGAACTACAAATCCCATGACACTCAGCCCAGCTGCAGACTTCACAGTTCAACAGTCGGGTTGCTAATGTTGACACATAGTAGATACACTTGATTTCTTTTCCAATCGCAAACTTAATTTCATTCACATACGTATACGCATCAGGCAATGCCACAAACATACAAAACGACCCCCAATTCAGAGCGGCCCTCGGGGGACTTCATCAGAAAGACTCTAATATGTAACTGGCCGCGAGGATCTGCATGATTTCTTAGCTATATGGATAACTTGCTTACTTTTTATTATATAGAAATCTAGGTTATAAAATGCCTTTCTTTTTGCTCTTTGTGTATCTCTGAGCCACGAGCTATGATTAGGGGCTCAAACTCTAAACGGTGCACCATCCAGGAAGGCGCACGGCGAGTTGAAATGGTCAAGTCTCCTTTAAAATTCGGGCTTAGTGAATAGACTGCAATAATTGCGCAGGTTGGAAGCCATTCTCCGCAAGAACTTAAGCTTTAAAGATGACCTGGTCCTAGTGTTCATCCCTTGGAAAGGGATGGAGAGATCACATGACTTTCCCTAAAAGCTGCTTCTCGTCAGGAATGGCTCATTGTGAACGCGCTCTATGGTTTTTAACCCCCCCGGCGTGATTATTAGTAAATGGCAGGACCTGGCAGGAGCCGACCAGCCCTCAAATATACATCACTGAGTGTTTCTTTGGTAACCTATAGCAAACCACCGGGTGAAACCGTCCATGCGCGGATAGCCTGGTGTCACGAAGAACAAATCTGCTGTATGTTATCACGGCGGCTTCATCCGATTGGTCGGCCTGATGTTCGATGATCCCCCGTCGTGCCGTGTAATCGTCCCAAACTGTAAACTGCCCCGCTAGGACACGCTGCAAGTGGTCTGTTTGGCATCACGGTTTTGGCCCTGAACATAAAATAAAAACATAAATCTGTAGTCTTGTGTTTCAGACATTTTCTAGAACACATACGAACACGAATAAAGCGATTAGACCTGGTTTAATGCCCCCCCCCAATGTGTAGCTATAACTCCCAACACCCTTGGGCAGCAGTTGGTTCCAGCGCTTGCAGTCAAATCATCGCTTTAAAAATCAAACACCTGGAATACATTAATCTGCGGAACGGATCAAGGACAATTTGCTTTTTTAAATTTATTTTAAACAAATCTAGATCATACCTGCCAAGTGTCCCTTTTAGCATAATCCTCTACACCCCTTTCCTTCTCTACAGTCCCTTTTTCTTGCCGTCCTCCGCCAGCAGCTTTGTGTGATGAGAGAGGATGAAGTGAATGCGTGTAGGATTGGGAATTTTATTGGGTTACATTTAGCAGAAGAATAAAAAAGGGAATAGGAAAAAGTAAAGAGGATTAAAATGGATATTAATTAGAGCGCAAAATTTAGAGTAACAATAATGTCTCTTTTCGGGGTCATGGAGAGGCGGAGGCTGTTTTCCCCCCCAAAGCACGCGGATATCATGTTTGTTTTCCGTTCTGTTTATACCGAGGACAGCTTTGGGATCTTTTCATTTATAATCACGCCCGGGAACTCTCTGGGTTTGACCCAAAGGCAGCCTTTGACCTGCACCCAGTCCCTACTCTGGCTCGTCCCATTCACGGTACCCCAATGTGCTTATAACCTGGCCATATCGACGACATATGCCTGAGCGGACTCACCGCCTGCTGCCTCCTGTATTCCTCTTCGCTGGCAGACAGCGCTCGAGCTAAAGCCAAGTCTTCATCCTCTTGCGAGCTGGGAACGATATAAGGGGGGGAAATGAAGACATATAGGATGAGAGTCGTCTCCGCCATTCTATAGTCTCTAAGATACCGTTTACATTTAAGTGACATTTTCGGTAATTATTACACCTAATGTTAGTATTGTTATTCTCCAGAAAAAACATTAGTAGTCCGTATGTTGATTCAAACTGTTGTAAAGCGTGAATCAATCTACAGACAATTCTCCGGCAATTTAGGAGACAGACGGTATTTTTGCTGAAGTTTTGGTTGAAACCGGCAGTTTTTTAAATGCATTTTAGCCAGAATTCAAATCTGAACGGAGTCGGGGTTTTTACCGGTCCTGCTGGCTCGTGTTCGTTGCAGATTCTGCAAGAGACATTTCCAGGGCTCTCTGGAGAGCTTCTTCTTCTGTCTAAGAGAACGGACAAAACGAGATCGGTCACGTAAGCATAATGGCAAAGGACCTGCGAGGAAGACGTGCGGGGATCTGCTGTGGGGGGGGGCATTTCTTTACCTATATTGCCATAAACGTGTATGGAAGCTCAACTGTACAGTATGAGGTACGATATACAATTATAATCACCATATATAATCACATTCTGCACTCGTGGCTATTCCACGTTATCCAGTCTCTCAGTCAGTAGGTCGGAAGTTAAAGAGATTGTACTCACCAAACCATTCTGCAGGGCGGCTGCGGCCGACGGCTGATGAGAAGGGGCAACGGCCCTGCAAGAGAAAGAGAAGCGAGCTTCATATACAGCGACACTGGCAAGGGAAAAACATTATGTATTGATTTATACGGCGCCATCATACTCCGTAGCGCTGTACAATGGGTAAAAAGAAACAAGCTTATTGATGGGGACAGACACCTCTCATTCATTACTTAAAGGGAAATTCCTCCCAAACCTTTTGTTTGAAAATATTTTTCCCCGATTAGACGTTCTCTTTCATTTCACAATTACGGGAATCTTTAAAGTGACACAAGCCTGATATTTGGAACAAACAGAGGCATAACGACACGTAATTATTATAATTATTTATAGTATACATTGCTGTTATTAATCAGTTGGTGACAGATATGCATTTCAACCACTAAACTGCATTAGAGATCAACATAAACATTTCTAGCCCAAACCTGTGCCGTTTACAAGACACGTATATCATTAAGGGGAGCCGCTCATTAACGCCTACGGCGATACCTGCTACGCTGGGGTTGTGCAGCGGGTTTGGGGGCCACGTGGCTGGAAGCCGTGGAAGTCTTCGAAGAGGAAGCGTGACTTCTCATTAAAGCTGCGTGTCTGTAAAGAAATCTCAGATTATATAGATATATAGATCAGCCTCATATAGCGGGGGGGGGGTTTCATTACATATGAGGTTTGTTCCATATGTTGCTCACCCTGCCTTGGAGATCGGAGCGCTGGTTCCTTTGCAGTCGTGATCCAGGGGATGTCTGTGTTTGAGACAGAAGTTCCCGTGGCAGTCATTACAGATCACCTTAATCAGCTCCTTCTGACGGCAGCCGGGCTTCACACATTTATTAGTAAAGATCTGTAAACAAAGGGAAAAAACCCACAGAAGCTGTTGCATCACATATTGGAGATGAGGCAAAAGGCTGCATTAAGGTGATTTGGGGAAAATCGGCACAATCCTCACCTTTCGCTTTTGCTGCGCGGGGTCCGACTTGCAGTCCCGATCAATGTGATCTCCAACTACGATATCGGGGGTCTGTCCGCGAGTCACTGGGATGGGAGTGTTACAGAGGGGACACACCGGAACCTGCACGTCCTTAGTAACACAAAACAGGACCACGTCAGGTAGGATCTAAAGGCACGAAGCGAGACTGCGGGGCACGGCGTGAAACACTCACCTTCTTATAAGCAGACGTGCAGTTATGGAGGGCGTACGTGACGTGGTCTTTGCAGAAGATTTGTTCACAAGCGTCACATTTTAAAGGCAGAAAATCTACGAGGAAGACAGAGACAAAATGTGATTGTGCCCTGGAAGGACATCCATGCGAGAGCAACTCGTCACCCCCGGCTGAAGGGGGCTCCTCGTCCTTTAAACAAATAAAGTTACCATTAATATAAACCGTAAGAAAGAGAATAAATGAATAAGCGTCATCTCACCTAACTGCTTGCATGTGGCCTCCGAACAATGCTTGCCCAGGTCCGGGAACTCCATTCTCCTGCTAAAAAAATAAAAAATAGTTAATGCCAGTAAATGCATCAAAGATCAGGAAAAGGAAGAGTTAATATAATCATTTTTATATCAAGTACCAAGAAAAAAATGTAATAAAAATAAAGATGGTAAGTAAATCTCTGACAGGACGGAGTGCTGGTTTACATACATGAGATAAGTTGTCGCTTCTTGTAATCAAAGACCCGCAAAGTGTGGATCTGACAACAGGACGGTTCGCCAAGAAGCCTGTCCACAGACGCCGAGTCCCAACAAGCGATGATTTTATTTACCAGGATTATTTATAATACGGCAAAAAAAAATTATATTATCTTTTATTTATATAGCAACAATTTATTATTATCTTTTTTATTATTATTTATATAGCAACAATTTATTATTATTAGCATCATTATTGTTTTATTTAATTGCAACAATTTATTAACTTTTGTTATAATTTTTGTTTATTATTTATATAGCAACAATTTATTATTATCATTATTTTATTTATATAGCAACAATATTATCTTTTGTTATTTTTGTTTATTATTTATTTATATAGCAACAATTATCATTATTATTATTCATATAGAAACAATTATTATTCTTTCATTATTATCTTTTATTTATATAGCAACAATTTATTACTATTATATCTTATTTATATGGCGCTAACAATTCCCGCATCGCTTCGTACGGCCAATCAAATGACAAAACTAGAACTGACAGCCTAAGACGAGCCGATAGATTATATAAAGCGGGCCTGTGAGCTGACAATCTACAGGATACATAAGACCCCAAGATACGGGTTCTTGAAATGTCGCATGGACCCCGTGTGAAGAAGGCAGCTGTACCGTGTGATGGAAACGATGAATATTTAATGCGCGCCATTTGGCAGAACCGCCGTGTCAGTCCCTGGTCTGGTGCCATAATGAGGACAGCTTTATGCCTATGTATGTTTAAACCCCCTCACTGTTTTAGTCTCCACCGATTCTGATGAAAGGCTGTCCCATGTATCTACTACTCTCCCAGTAAAGTAGAACTTCCTTCCATTTCATGTAAGCTTCTAGTTTTACAGACAGAGGTGTATGTACCTCTCAGGACTATAACTCCTATCACTACTCCCAGCACTAAGCACACCCTCACTATACTTTTCTTTTTGAGCTTTAAATGTTTTTTCCAAATAAACAAATCCATTTTTGCTTACCAGACCCCAGGATAGAACTTCAGACACCCGGAAGGAGCGTCACTTCCGCCTTGCTACCATAGAGATGGTGCTTACGCTAGTAGATCGCCTTCTCTCACAGCTCCAATGATTTGTCAATCTTGAGGGGGCGGGCCGTCGGCCATCTTTGTACTCCCAAACAGACCGGAAGTACGGGTACCGGAGTGACCCCGATCTCTGACTGTGCATTTTTTATCGACCCGGCGATTCCGCTGGATTCCTGCTTGTCTCGTTTTATGTGTTTTTGTCATTTTTGTTCATATTGACTTGTGTAAAGCCCTCTGCAGTTGTTGCATAAATCATATAATGCTCAATTCCAGTGACTGATCAGGTTTTTAAATGTCCCCTGGGTCATACCTGGAAGCCTTCTGAATTATCTGACCCTTTAATAACCCAGGGCAAATGCAGCTTTATATAAACATAAAAGCGCAGGAAAGACAGGACATATAATTCATCTTTATTCAGCACTATACAATGGTACAAAATATGCAATATACAATTTCTATACAAAACACAGCAGAACGCGTGTGCCTTTTCAACATATAAGCGGTTTGCATTTACAGAAAAACAGGCCGGCGGTATTTACTTCACGAGGAAGAGGACAACCTATGGCTCGACGTGTGTTGATGGACTACAACACCTATGATCCTCTGTTAACCCTTGTGCAGGAAGGGGATTAGAGGAGCTGTTGTAAGTCTCTCATGCCTGCATACAGAATGGTTATTTGTTAAAGACACGCATTCCTTTAGTAGTATTAGCAGAGTAATATACATTTACGGGTTTACTGTGCTGAATTAGAACAGGTGCCAATCACAGAAGTGAAATATGTAATCGACAAGCAGCAGAAATAAGAACATCCGGATAGTATGTCTGCACCTGTGTGAGCGTCCCTTATTATGTTCATTGAAACCAGAATACAGATCCCATGCACACATATGTCAGGGCGGTCTGATATACACATACAGACAAGGGAAGGGATCAATTATCACACAAAGAAGCTCGTGATTCCTCTCTCTCTCTCTCTGACGACAAGAAATAATTGGATGTAAGAGACTTGACCACAAATGTTGCTTTCCAGTCTTCTTAGCTACACCTACAAAAGGAAAAAGGCAGCGAGTGTGTTATTAACAAGAACATAGAACAGATACAGTAACATAAATCTCACAGGTGGTACACATGATAACACTCCCGGGGTAGGCGAGGGACTTGAGATTAGGTTTGTGCTCATCCATCTTGTGCACACGCAACTAAAAAGGGAGCGAGAAATATTACCTTCTGCACCTGTGGGGGCAGCTCATCTTCAGACCCCTCCTCTGGAACTGTCTCTGGGTGTCTTGTGGGCGGTCCTTCTTCACTCCATCCTCCCATTGGCTGTCTCGCTAAATTGGATGTTGGCCTTTGCATGGATCCAAGATCTAAGGTGTCAAGAGAACGGCGTTAAAACTGCTCCCTGTAGAACCCTGTCAACAACCAGAACAACTTGTAACACCAATTTGCATGAGATTAATGATATATATTATTATTATCCGATAATGGCAGAGGCCACAAGGTAATGCCTGACTTGGGAAAAGTTTTAACGGGTTTGAGATATGTGTAAGACGTCAGTTTAATCCCGTTTTCGGAGACGAGTGTAACACACACTGTCTCTCGAACCTTTGTCGCATCCCCCATTGCCAAACCCTGAAGCCACGCATGTAAGATGGGGGTACCTGCGCTCGCACTGTATCTCTGGCTGTTCAGTGACGGCAGCCTCTCTTCCCCGAAAAGTGCCGCAGGCGATGGGCAGCTGGCCGAGGAAGGTATGTTAGATGTAGCGTGTATAAGGCTGTCACCATGGATACTTTCCCCACTGTCGTCGCTCTCCTGACGGTGCCAGATATGTCTATTGGGTGCCATACGTGTGTGTTGCTGGTGCAGCTATAGCAGAGACATACAAGAAGGTGATTATTACGAGACTGATAAGTCATTAAACAGCCACCTATCCTCCATAATTAAAGGGAGAATAACCCCCTGTGCACCTAAAAGCATGTATTATAATAATAATCCAGAACAAAAAAAATACGCATTATGAATTTGAAATTGGGAAAAAGTTATTATTAAAATTCTAATGCCTGGTGCCTCCTTAATCCTATAGCAGAAGCAGCAATACATTTGCTGGACCAACCTGACGGTGAGCCGTGCCAGCGACGCAAGATGCAGGAGCCAGTAACAACTACTCACTTCGTGCATGTAAAGCGCATGTAGGCTCATCTCTGTGGATGCATATTCAGACAACGTGCCGCTTGTCATGGGTCCTTCCCACAGACTGCTCCCAAAACTGCTATTCCTGAAATCAGCGCTACCGAAAAAGGGAAAAAAAGAGAAAAAAAATGACATTCAGTTTTTTTTCATTAATAGCTGAAGGAAATCCCAACTGGTTTAAGGTATTATGAGAAGTGCTGTCAGACCTCACACCTCCTGGCCATCTACTGGTGACGCCTGGTCTGTCGGAGGCCAATGGAGTTTGGCATGGTGAACTGCCAGCCCCTTACGCCAGCCAGTGGGACCCCCAAAGACACCCCTAATGTTTGCCACTGTTACTCCGGTGCTGACATTAGGACCAAAGGTCTGTGCTACATTTCTCTAAAAAAACTCTTTGGGGTTTTTGTGCATTTAACCTCCTGCAGACAACACAAATAACAGAAAAACGATTTATGGGAATCAACGTGAAATAACTATTTAATCTGCCGATGACTATAAACGCCTCCACTGCCCCTGCCTGTATCAGGTATTGTTCTATGAGAATTCACTTTCTGTTAGTGATTGATGGTCTCACACAAACCTATATGACGATAAATAAATAGTGGAGAGAGATGCTGATCAGACTTCATACTCAAAGAAATGGATCTGCTGAGGCCTCCCTTGCAGCAATCTGTTTATATCCACCTCCTCTGTCAGGGGGATTTGAACGTGTCAAGCGTTCCTTGTGTCTATGAGCTCAGATCACATGAATTGCATTACTTTTTCTGTTTTATGAAGCCGTTTCAGGATTTCCTCACCTTGTCCTGCTCTGGTGTTGTGCCGGGTGACAGGACTGTTGTGGCGACAGAGAGCGCAAAGCTGAAGCCACCTCGGACGCGGCAGAAACGTGCGGAGAACACAGAACCTCTGGATGTGACGGGTACGTTCCAGGAGACAAACCAGAGATCATGTTCGCCACGAGACTGTGAGGCTGCGACACAGAGAGGAGATCAGAGGTTGGACAAAATGAGAAAGAAACCATGAAAGTTAAAAGGGAAAAAAATAGATAAAAATATCATTATTATTATTATGGGCTGAATAAAAAAGTGTTTTGGGAGTTTTAATACAGAGAATAGTTTACACAGATTATATGCCAAGCAATACCCCCTGAATTCAAATAACTGTTAGTGATTAGTTCTTTCCAAACCAATAATTTATTTTGTTTCCCTTTACAGGGATCTAGATCTGCAAAACATGATAAAGTACTTTCATTGACTGTCATCATGTGACCTGCAGAGCCAACAAGAAAATGTTTTTGTAGATTAAATCTACTTTTAATCAACTCAATACGGCAATTTAATAATTAAACACAACGCTACAAAGTTCACAGAACACAGTCTCTGCCATACCTCTGGGTCAGACTGAATTAGTAAACTGGATCCATGCAGGGGATGTGTCAGTCCAGTAGAATTTTTGGCACCAATGCTGTCTCTTTGTACTCGTTCCCTGAGATGACTCAGGAAAGCCGAGCACTCTCGTGGGGGCTGCCAGCGAGGGTTGGTGATGGCGAAATGCATTAGAGAAAGCTCTGTCTTGCCGTCCTCTGCCTGCTGGTAAACTGATGCCTCGGTCTTGCCTGCAGACATCCACTGAAAAGACAGGAGAGCCACATAACACAAATGTGTAAATCCCACGCAACATACATGAGATGCTCGCTCCAATATACAGGTTTAATGTGTAAGCGCCAAAAACTAGACTTAGTAAGACAGGTGAACTCTGAATGGCAGGATTTACTCAGGTGAGAGGTTACCTTCCTGGAATAGTTTTTATTATAATGCTTATGAGTATGTTGAACTATTTTAAAACTATTTTAATAGTTAGAACCTTCTGCACTTCCCTCCACATATTGCCTTACCGCAGGATTGCCGTGCTGACGGACATCCATCTGGGCAAACGAACAGGTATCTCCAACCCCGACCACCTCCACTGTGAAGTTTCGGAAAAAGTCAATGATCTCCAGAGACTTGGGGCGGAGGCAAAAAATCAGAACTAAGGGGGTTAAGAGTGGGCTAAGGAGCTCTTCTATAATAAACACCTGCAGGAGAACAAGGGACTCGATTAGACACTTGGAAGGTATAGAGATGATACAGAATAACTTATTTAGCCCTCATATACTCATTTCTGGTAACATAAGAGACCCTACGGGAGAAGCTTTAGCTATAGAACGCGACGAGGAGAAAATGCTTCACATTCTAGTAGCAGCATGAAAGTAACCCTGGTTGTAAGGAACCCTGGGGAATCCAAATGGAAGAAATTATTTGGACCCTTTGACCCATAGATAATATAAAAAATGTGACCTCCTTGGCCCATTGCCCGCTCCATCATTTCTGATTGTTCTTGGGATACTAAGAATCAATTATGATTTGAAATCACTTTGAAATTAATAGACAGCAGACAAGGAAGCCGTTTGACTTACCGCCTTGTACTGGAAGAGCTGAGCAAACTCTCCGCGGGTCTCGGACCGGTGAGCACTGCGCTGCCAGTGGTCTGGCATATAATGGATATGAGCCAGTACGACCCTCAGGAGCTGCTCTGGGCAAAACACCAGGTGTTGGTCAGGGATGAAGGACCTGCGCGGAGACATGCAATAAAATCTGATACATGCAATGAACACTCATCGTGTAAGGAACCCCCCTAACTGCATACAGCCACAGCTAGCACCCCATTCCTTACAGCAAGAAGCCCAACTGCTGGACTCCTATTCCCATCATGATCAGGCATCTGGTGGTAGCTGCAGTCCCTGAAGAATTGATGAGTTAATATAACTTGGCACAGTTTGGATGTGTGTATGCAGCCTTAACCCTTCTGCACATTTACTTAATCACGCTAAGAGCAGGAACTGTGTAAGGGCAGTCTGTAATATCTTTCTGCCTCTCAAAGTTTGATACAGTAAAATAAATTATGCCTTTTATCAGGCCATAGCTGTCTAGCTGCAAAATATTTTCTCATAAACAGGATAACAATCCCAAAATTTGCTTTAGTTTCATTTCCCGCTGTATCCTGACCTGCAAACAGTCACTACGACTCCCAGCAGGGTCACTGCGCTCAGCACGTGTTCCACAGCCAGCACATCTTCATCGTAGACGGTGAGGGCAATAAGGACCGCCAATATGGAGCCAGCCAGGAAACCCAGGTGTTTGGCAGCTACAGCCAAGAGAGGGGACAAGAAGCAGTTCATGTATTTGCTGGCCGGTTTATATGCTCGGCTAAGCCTCGCTTGCAGTTGATGATCCAGTTCATTAAAGTGTCGCAGATAGCATCGGCCATACAAGGACCAGCATCGTGCCCCCAGACTGCCAGGTTCCCTACGCAGAACCTCTGTGTAGCTAAAGAACGCATAAAGTATCTGCCATACAAGCACCAGCGGGCACAGAACCAAGTTGGCAAGTCCGATCCACAGGATACGATGCGAAAGCTTCTCGGCCAGTTCCAGACGCACTCCTGCCCGCTTATATTCAGGTTTAAGGCTCCACTCGTTTTGGAAAAGGCACCCAGGGCCCCAGAAAAAGATCAGCTGGAAGTTGTATTTGAGTCCACGGCTGTAAAACACCGTGTCGCCAAGGACAGGGATCTTGTGCTGAAGTGGAAGAAGGTTCTTGTTAATCATGGCCACCATGTAGTTCTTAAAGCGCAGGATTCGGTGGGACACGTCCAGCTCGGACAGCTCCTTCTTGTGAATGCAGATCTGATGTTCCTTTTGAATTTGGACAATGCGACTCTGAACCTCCTCCCAGGTGTGATATGGGAGATCTGACTGTACCACGGAAGAAAAAGGAGACAAAAAATGTACATTGATTAATATCAACACAGATTTATTTTGTTTATTTTAATTATTTGTTTTACACAGACCCTGGAGGGAAAAGGCATGTAATTTAATTTAATTATTATTATTATAGTTTATTTATATAGTGCAAGCAGAATCTATAGCACTTTTACAATATACAAAATTAACAATAACATGAATTCACATAAGGCATGCTGGTAAATATTAATTGTGGGGATATGACACAGTCAGAGGGAAATGATGACATGACTGCATTACCTGGCACTTAGGGGCTGGAAGGAAAATGCCACCTTTTTACATGTTTCTAAATAGAAAGTAATTGCAATTTGTGTATTTGGCTCAACAATATTTAGTAAAAGGGGAGGACAGATAGTTGAGTGTCGTCCTTTTTACTGACCATTGGGATGCGTAGGGCTTGGATATAGAAGTTGTGGATCTCCCAATAACAGCAGATGTTGTAAATAAATTTTACGAGCCTGTGAATCCAGAAGACGCCAGCAATGACCAAGAGGCACACGAGGAAGCCATTCTCTTGTATTCTGTCAGGGACAGCGGAAATAGAGTGTCAGGTACACAGTACATAGATAAATAATGCCCCACACACACACTGCAGTTGTGGCATGTGTGGTGTGGCAGCTTATAGAAGCGGTATCTTCACCTGGCTTGGCAGACTCCGGGGGGTAAGAAGGCGTCTGGCAGGGTCACCTTGACATGTTCACTCTGGCTGTGGTTCACCATCTTGTTGGCAAACAGAATGTCATAATCCACGCAGCTGACCAGGAACGTGGTAAAACTAACCACGAAGATGAACTGCCTGCGATTAGGTGACGATTAGTATTGTACATCAAATTCTCTACAAGTCACAATTTATAAATGATGGCAGCCCCCTCTTGTTATTTTTCTGTGCAAGATGGTAGCTCGTAATGAAATTGGATGAGAACGTCTGGTTTATTTGATTTATTCTAATCTGATGGTACTCACAGTAACTCGAAGATCTCCCCGATCAGCATACAACTGAAGCCATTCTTTTGGTGCAGATTGTAGACCTGGTGTTTCTGAGTCAAGCTGAATATAACTCCAAAACCTGACAGCAGGAATCTGACAACAATAAAGGCTCCACTACTAACAGTAAAAAAGTGCCGCTGAAATCACTATCATCTATATGCCGCAAACATCACGAAAAGAGAGTCATAAAGTATTCAAATATAGAAATAAATATATATTATAAGTCTTGGAAACATTTGCACCCCTTTAGTTTATATGCATCACATAATGACCATAATTTTATCCTAATAACCTGCTATTATATTATAGAGCGTGATCCATAATCACATTTTATCTGACCATTTTATTTTTCATGGCAGGGCATCCCATGATGTTTAGGGCAATCTTTTTAAGGATGCTGGTTAAACATCATGGGATTACCTCTTATGTACTATTAGCTTGTGACAATGTTTATTCTGCCCACAACAATACATTCAAAGGATACCCGAGAGAAGAACAAATCCAGGTTCTCAATGTGATGCCACGGGGCTGGGGAGAGATAACAGATAAATACAGGTTATATCAGCAGTAGAGCCAGTAGTCTATCTAAAAAGCCCAGCCTTTACATTCACTGTATTTATATACATTATATATACCGTATATTGTGCTCAGGTCTAAGAGTTAGGAAAGAGCTAAGGCGATGTAGCAAATCGAGTGACTGAAGATGTTAATTTCACAGACACTGGTGTTGAACCCCAGGGTGGTAATTCAGCGTGACGGGGTATTTTCGCTGAAATGTGCGCAGTGTCCCACTTACAGATGTTTCCAATTAAATTGCACACCAAATTATCATCTGTTCTGGCCGGTGACAGAATCTTCATGTAAAATCAACTCACTTTTCACCAGTTACAGAATATGATCCAGTGTAAGTGAGAAATGCGGTTCCCCAAAAATAATACAATGTGTAGAACCCAGGACACCAAGTAACCTCTTCATTTGTGCTTAGAAAGCTTGTATGAGCTGAATTATGCCAGTCTTCCAGCTATTAAGGCTGAGGGAGATAGGAGTTGAAGTCAAGCAGCAACTGGCATTTGCAGAAAGAGGAGCAGCGAGCAGAAGACAATCTATATTTATTTTTTATCATCAGAAAACAGGGTATTTAACCTCCTTAGGGACCAATGACTGCAGCAATCTGGGTCACGGAGATACTACGTTTGCACATTAAGATGATGATAATATCAGTGGCTTTTCACAGCTTTAAAAGGGCACCATAAACCAGGATTTCAGTACAGGAATTCATAAGTGTGTAAAAAATGTAGCTTGCTTTCATTCAGACGCAGGACCAATGTCACAGGCAGGGCTTACATTTACTGCCCTCCGGGACGTGCACCAGCAGGTCATCTTCCCCCAGGGGTGAATCGCTGTAGGAGGCATCCAGCCTCTGGTATGGGGTGTCAAACACAGCCATCTCCTCTGCAGCTTCACATCCAACCCTCAGCCTTCAGAGGGAGCAGGTACTGGGGAGAAAAGAAACGAATGGTTAACACACGCACAGTCCACTCGTTTTCTGAAACCAACCTAGCGATTTAAAGTGTGGACGACAGGCGGATATTCTAGATCTCCTGCGGCAAGTCCTGGAACTTGCTCTGCCTACATTTGCCATCATGTTTTATGTAATATGTATCCTCATGTGATATCACCGTGCGATCTGGTGTCTCCATGAATTAAAATACATATTAAAGTAAATAATAAAATAAATATTATATATAAATACACCGTACAAGTTGCTCACTAACAGCGTTTTACAAAATCAAATGGAAGATGCTGGAAAATAAACTGTAGCTATAAAAGCAAAAAGGCCATTACATTCTCATTATCACTCTACATAAAGAATGTTAGTAACATTGTCTCCGTTTTTAACCCATTTAACAGGGATTATACCGGGGAGAAATAACCATGCGAGGAAAGAAACACATGAATGGGATAAACAGAAACATAAAGCTGGACAAACATATGAAAGAGGTTCAGGTTCTCTGCTGTGAAAAAAAAGGCCACGATGGCCACCCAGTCCCCTTCTTCTTTTCTTCATGGAGTGCGGCCCCTTTCTTCCGTCCTCGGCCAGAAGGCCTAAAGGAGGGACGGATCTTCTGGAAATTGAAACTGAAACTGTCGATGGAGGGAAGGGAGCCGACCAGCTCTTCCCTCACCAGAAAAACCCAGAAACCTTTTAGGGGACCCGGCTCCCCGTGGCATTGTCAGCGTTGCAAAGAATCCGCTACTCAATTCTGGTGCTCTGAACTCATATAGTTTCCTGATCAAAATCATAAGAATCACATAGAAACACGCGCATTGTGTAAAAATGGTGCAATCCTACAAAAACTACATACAAAAAAGTGCTCCGTAATAACGTCCTGGCCCTTTATGCTGGTGTGAAAACAAGGGGTGTACACCCCACAGGTTGGGGCTAGCGATACATATAATATAAAGTGCCTTAATGTGACACATCTTCTGCCCTGGACCATGGTCAGGGGGCTCCAAACGAACCTCAGGACTTCTAAGCTATCCCTGCCTCAAAGCCAAAGGACCGAGCTGCCCCTTTCTCACAGGTACTCACCCTATCCGAGCAAAATGGGTAAGAAGCGAATGAATGATCAGATACAGCTCTGCCATTCTGCCTCACACGTCGTGTCCAAGGAAATGAACGCACCTATTTGTAGCCTAAAGTCAACCTTTGTGTTTGCGTGAAAGCAGGTGTGGTGCCTTAGGGCTGTCCTAATTCAGGCTTCAAGCGTCAGAGATAAACTAGGCTGTGACGCTTACCAGGTTTCAGTGATACAAACTAAAAAGGCACTTTACTCCGTCACTATACGGTAATAAAAAAAGATCTATACGCTGTATATACATTTGCTCGTACACCGCCACCTTATAGCATTTGCATCACGCACCATATGCAAATGAGCTATGCCAATGGTGAATGATTAATTTGCATGTGGTGCCGCATGGTGGTGTCATAAAGAAGTGAGTAAAATAAATACAATAACCCTTTTATCTTTTTGCTTCCAACAATATATTCATGCATTCATTTTACTTAATTGGCTCATTACATGTTACATAAGGGGCTTTATTCACACGTCCCTTTATCTAATACGGGACACATATGGGACATTTATCCTGCTGGGCTGTATTAAAAGCATAATCTCTCGGGCTTTTCATTGAGCAAAAGAAGACATTGCTGCCCTGCACCATGCATGCTTTCTAAATGCATACAAACTGGTATAAGAGCAGCTCAACCAAACACAGACAACCCGCTCCCGCCACCTGCACAATTTACAGGTTTTACACAAATATCTCACTACACGGTAACTTTTATAGAAAGAAAGAAAAAAAAACCCTTTCATCTGCTAAAAAGAATTAAAAAAGCCACTTTAAAGCAAATTGCCTTCAAAAGGACCAACATTCCTTCTTAATCCTAAAATGATAATTGTACCGGTTTACTATTACGGAGAAAAAATGCCCACTTAGTCTGTTTTTTCCTAGAAAGAAGACCTAGAAGTAAAATGAAATCATTAGGCTCTCTGTCCCGGGAACTTAACAACCCCAGGCATGTGTGTTTTTTAAGCTTTCAAGAACCTTATCAGCAGGGTACAGACGATATGCCTCTAGGCACAAGCGAGCAAGGAGGTCCATGTCTGGACTCATTTTTAAAGATGGGGAGAACTCCAAGAGATCCTCAAAGTGAATTAATGTGCCCAAAGAGACACGAGACCGACTCAACTGAGAAGCGACGGCTTCTTAACAGCCTACAGCATCTCTGCGTGGAAGAGACTCAAGATTTAGCGAACAATTACAGAGAAAAACCTCCATCTGCACTGCAGTCCAGAACTAAATTTCAAGGCAACTTTCCTCTGCACAAGGTTCCAGTGGAATGATGAGTTCCTCCTTGTCCACAGGTGTCTAAAGGAGTGACAACTGTACCCTGCTGGTAACGGCTGCAAACATTGAGAGTTATGTCTGGGTGGGATTTTTGGGGGCAAAAGTTAACCGAGTACCTATGAGGGCAAACCTGATCTTCTGGTCTTAAGGCTAAATGAGTATCCTGGGGGGGGGGGGTATAATGCTCCCGAACCCTCTATTTTGCACATCTTTACATCCCTTCCTTAACTTATCACGGCCTGTAGCTAGAGATATAGGGGTATTATTTATAAATATTAACCATGTGCTGGGGCAGATATGGTACTAAGCAAATAGGAAAAAAGTTTGCTTGGTATAGGTTTGTGCCTGATCTTGTCCCTCTGGTTTAGAATGTTTGAAACCAGAGAATCTGAATCAAAGCACAAGATTCTAATAATTTTTTCCCTTTATTTAACCTTTTATCTTCATTATTAAAGCCATTGTAAGATATAGCAACCAACGGTAAATATATTCCCTGGTAAGGAAGTGCTCCTAAAATGCAAACCTTTTTTTCTTTTCCTCTGTTCATTAAATTCACAGTTATTTCACTTTTTTACCATCTCCCCACCCCACTGGCTGATTTAATATACAAAATGAAAGAGCACCAGATGTCGTTTTTTGTGAATTAATTTCCGGCTGAGCGTCCTGCTTTCTTTGCACCATGTCCACTACATCGCTTTGGTTTTTCCGAAAAGCGCCGAGTACAAAGTCAGAGCCAATTCCTCATCCACCTGCACAAAAAAGAGAAAGAAACAAAAAGAATGGTTACTTTGTTACTTTGATGTACCTGAATTGTTTAAGGTATATGCTACTACTACTTAGTGTCACTCTTGTAATGCAATTTTAATATTTTAATATAAGACCGGGTCGCTATCATGTAACCACAAACCCTAAACAGGCATGCTTTGTTTTTGGAATTCCTCTGACTATACTGTATGCTTGAGGTTTTGTCAGGGGAGTCACTAGAGATTACAGGAGCTTTGGTGCAAAGACTACCCTGCCACCCCTCCACCCCACAGTGCCATCTTTGTCCCCAAACAGCCTATTTGTCTTTCTCTTCCTCCATGCAGATTGATCCAGCATGCAGGAAATGGATGCGATGTCACTTCCTGCATGCCGGATCCTGGATCAGACAGCATGCAGGGAAAGAGTGTGAAAGGTGATCTGAATCAGTTCATCTGACGATCTCTACACTCTCCATTACTTGCATCTAGCAGCTTTTAAAGGTGCGTCGCAGGGGTCATTCTGGCCCCCTAGAGTGTGACCCCTGGTTATAGCTGTCTTTAAATTGGGCTCTAGGGCATTATCTGAACATTATAATCCGATCTGGGGTGGGTTTTAACATTGAATAAGCTATTAGAACAATGTCTGCGGGGCTTTAAAGTGTATTTGTTTCAAGGGCCGGTGGGACAGACTCCTTCGCATATAGAGATTTGGTTGGCTGCTCTCTGTTGGCAACCGGCATGTAACGGAGTCACCGGCAGACCGGCGTGAACATACAAAATAACCACGATGACGATAGGATGTAAAAGACAATATTACCCACCTCAGAGTGTTTCATTTTCATCTTTTCAAACAGAGGAAAGTTCCGCAAAAATGAAAGCGAAACCAACGCCTGCTGCTCTAAGACATTAAATCTCAGTAACTCCGTGGTATTCAGCAAAACGGAATTTGGAAAAGACTTAAATGTGTTCTTTGAGCGAAGCCTTTAGCTGAAGCTGATAGCTTTTTATCTCGGCTAACATGTCATTACGGAATACATCTGAAGAAGAGACCTCTGTGGTCCCAAAAAGCTTACATAACATTATATTTTTTTTCTCTCCTTGTCCGATAAAACGCACCAACTTCAACTCCATTTTATTTTTGGCTAATAGGGCTATATCCGTTTCCCTTATCTGTGATGTACATAAGTGCAACCTCCATTAATATTGATATATATATATATATAACCCAGATGCCTGGGTTTGAATTCCAGGCCTCAGACGCCTCACCATGGTAATAGCATTGCCTGTGTTTCTATGGGTCTTCTCTCTCTGTCTCTCTGTCTGATCCCACCGCTGACACCTGCAGATCCACAAAATACACGAGAATTAAAGATTCAAACACAAAACAGTAGCAAAGTATACGTATCCTACACGATAAGATATCTGTATAATATATATATGTATATATAATGTATATATGTGTATAGTATGTATGTATGTACATAAATAGAATGTATGTAGCTATGTATGTGTATAGCATGTATTTATAATGCATGTAGGTGTATAGCATGCATGTGTATGTATATATATCTATATATATAAAATGTATATGTGTATAGTATGTATGTATGTACATAAATAGAATGTATGTAGGTATGTATGTGTATAGCATGTATTTATAATGCATGTATGTGTATAGTATGTATATGTATATATATATGTATCTGGGTGTGTGTGACCTTCTGTTATTTAAGGCCTCACCTGTCCTCGGTGTTCTGGCGGTGCCGTCAGTCAGTCTGTGACAGGGCGCCAGTACCTGTCAGCCTCCCGTCGGCCGCTCCTCTACCACTGTCAAGGTAACCAGACCCTTCGCTCAAACCCAGTGACACAAATCCGGTCCAATCAAGAGCGAGCTTCTAGTAAGTGGTGTCTAAAGGCACCAATCCTAGCAAAGAAGGCCGCTCGCGAGCCAACTGCAGCGTTCGGGGCGTGGTTCCAAGGTTTGTTTTGGTAAAACTATAACGCAGAAAGCTTTGCAAGGCTGTCAGAGACCGGAAGTGATGTCATATGCGGAAGCGAAGCGGCTGATGTGGTCCATGTGGGAGATATGGAAGGGTGAGATTGAAAACTTGTGAAGTCTGTTTAGTAGTATAATTACCCTTAATTTAATAATTATTATTTATATTCCTTCATATATTAGAGGATATAAGGTCATTAATAAATAATATTGTATACGTGTCACTGCGTCTATCATAAAGCAAACTAGATGTTATAGGGACACATGGGAAAAACCAACTGCCATATTTTATAAACATGTAATTTATTTGAGGTTGTTTTTCTTGCCAAATATAAAGTAACTATTTTCACAATATCATAATCTGATAAAATATAAATACAATAGTAATAATTACTGGCAATTGTGTCTAGGTTGTAAGCTCTTGCAAACCGAGCCCTCTTTTTAACGTGTAGTTCGTCTTAGTCTGTCGGTTCTGTTTTTGTCGCACCCTTTGAATGTAGGGACTGTAAGAAGCGACGGGGATATTGTTGGCGCTATATAAATAACAGATAATAATAATTGTCAGGGATGCGTTTGTTGTTTTGAGATGGACTTTACTTCAAAGGTTGTATAGTTTGAGGAAAGAGACGAATATCTAGTTGTAGCGTATTGAATAAAAGGGAAAGAGAACACGGGAGCAAATGTATCCAGTGGATTAAATATAAAATCTGGGTGATATCGTGGGACTCGCTGGCTTTCTGATTGTCTGTTTAACGTGTAATAAATGATTGTGTATTCGCAGGTCCCCTTCGGTGCAGACCTTCTCGCTGTTTGATCTGGGTGTAGAAAGTCCGGTGCTGTCAGGGCTTTCGCTGTATAGCAGTAATGGAAGGGTGGAGATCCAGGATGACCTCAAACCTTCAGGTATAGGATCATGTGCTCCCTGATAATATAATGAACACACAGTTAGGGACAGCATTATGATATCGTCCTTAGCTACAAGTATATAATAAGCAATACTTTCCTTTGGTTCATAAATAGTGTGTTGCCCGCTTTCTGGTGTATGGAGTAACTTTGATGGGAATCCTTGTAATGTGAATTTAATATACCACCTCATAAATCCAGGATCAGAGGGTTTTAATGTGATTCAGCTGATGTAAGGTCGGCAACGTTTGTGATTAGTCTTTAGGTAGGTGCTTAAGATTCTACTGTGTAAAATTCTATACAAAGTCTTCATCATTAATGCTGAACTCTTCCTTTTCCTCCCTAGAAATCAAACTCGGGGAAACTAAAGTTCTGGAGATTTCAGACCGTTTGAGTTGTTCTGCGTGCCAGTGTGCATTTGACAGCAGAGAGGAGCAGGTAAGCTTTGTGTACAGCAGATGTTTTAGTAGGAACACAGAGTCTTGGTAGTTTGAGGGTTAATCCAACCTCCGTAAGAATCTTAAAAACAGTTATGTGCACCACAATTATATACATTTCTTGACTCAAACTGCTTAAGGTCCCCTGTAGTCTAATATTTTCTGACCTAAACATGTTTCAGAGAGAGCACTACACTCTGGACTGGCATAGATTTAACCTGAAACGTAGGATTAAAGGTGCAGTCCCGCTGAGTGCTGAGGATTTCCAGGAGAAGACACGTGCTGGTAAGTGGTGATTCTTAGCCTGTGACTTTTCTTCCACAAGAAACACCTTAAGGACTAGATCTAGATTAAAGAGAGCTTTTTCTTTTCTTTTCCAGGAGATGTTTCCAGCATCTCTGGCTCAGATTCAGAGAGCTCTGATGATGACGATGGTGGTGGGTTGGATGTGTCCCCAGGGCCAGATGCAGATCCAGACCCCATTCCTGGACCCTCTAGGCGTTCTCAGAGATGCTTTTTCAGGAACGGTCACAAACAGCTCCTCTCCGTGTACCGCTGTATGTTAGGGAAATCCAAGGTAAGCAGCAGGAACCTTACAAATACCTCTGGCCTGTGGCGCACTCAAGGACGGCTTGCCTTTTACATTTCAGGCTCAATGCACAGCAATGTAAATCTCATGTATTGTATTCCTGACTACAGCATCCTTGTCTGGGGATCTGTAGAGCAGTACCGCCATCCTCTCATATGGGTGAGGTCCTATCTGTGTCATTTTATCCTCTTAGGCAACAGGTATTGTTTTCTAGTAGACACCCCATCATTAAGGAGTATACGTTCTTCTGGATCACTGTCAATCTGATAAACTGTTGCAGGACTCGGATCTCGAGCCGGAGCAGCTTTTAAGCTGTGTGAAGTCCATGCAGGAACAACCGCTTGTGGTGATACTCATGGCTGGGGGAGGACACTTTGCCGGGGCCGTATACAAAGGGTAAGAATAATAAGTGATCACGTAAGAGCAAAGCATTTGCTGTTCACAAACCCTGTTATTAATGTTCTCTTTTCCCCCTCCTCTCACGTGCAACCGCAGAAAAGAGGTGTTGAAACACAAGACCTTTCATCGTTATACTGTGCGCGCTAAGAGAGGGACCTCGCAGGCTGTACACGATTCCCAGAACCGCAGCCACATGCCCAAGTCAGCCGGGGCTGCCCTTCGGAGATATAACCAGGCGGCTCTAATCACGGTGAGGATTGCAGGGAAAAATGTGCTCTTTAAATCTTTATCTGCCTCTCACCGTGGAAGAAGCACTCTGCTGCTACCGGTCTCATCACGGTTCCACTGTGTACGGCGGTGCTTTGCGATCGTTGTCCGTTACGCTGTGACATGTAGCGTGTTTCCTTCGCACACAGGACATCACGCAGCTACTGCAGAGCTGGGCAGCGGAAGTGAATGAGGCGCGCTGCATATTGGTTCGTGCCCCCCGCTCCGACAGGACCCTCTTTCTCGGACGCAACTCCCCCATCTCCAGGAAAGATCCACGCGTGCACAGTGTGCCCTTTGTGACCCGAAGAGCCACTTTCCGAGAGGTGCAGCGAGTACATGCGCAGCTCTTCACGCTGCAGGTCTTTGGTGAGGCTCGGGTAAAATAAGCAATAAAACCTAAAAACAGTCAAACTAAACAATTCAGCTAATTTAAAAAGAAAATGCAAAATACGCAAGGTTTCAATAAATAAACATCATTCACCTAATGCGAATAATTGTCGGTAAACCTGTGTTTTTCGGCAGTCTGGCAGTCGATTTATGCAAATACTGTGTTCCCGAAAGTGTATTTTAGACATAACACATTCCTTGTTTATCACAAGCACCTTTTAGTCATTTATTTTTCTAGGTTCCTGTTCCTTTTGCACTTGATAATTTTGTTACATGAGGGGGCAGGAGTCATGTCCCCCAGAACTGCTCTAAAAGATACCATTTCTTGTGTTAATATATGGAAATATATTTAATATCTCTATTTTAGTGATTCTATTAAAAATTTTATATATTTTTTTCTTTTAGAAAAAGACATTCCGCTGTCGCTTGTCTCAGGGCCAAGAATAAAAGTTACCAAACCAAGAAAACCAGTCCGGACAGAGACCAAGGAAGAAAGAACGGGTAATTTATATAAATGTATAGAATTACAGGATGTTTACGTTTTGGGCTGTTCTCATGCTTCCTCTAATTTTCATTGCTGTAAGATGAGAGGGGCTCTTAGTGTTGCCCAAACTTGTCGTCTTCTGCACCTTCTTATATCCATCATTAAACCCTATTCTCTGATTTAATGTATCAATGCCCCCAGCGTGTAATTTTACAGGAACCCCTGACCTTGAATTTATTTTCCCCCCACAGATAGTCCGGATTTATCTGAAGAAGAGGAACCTGTAACCGAACATCTTATAACAGAAGAGCTGACGCTCAGCACACTGGATCTTCGAGAATATGAACTGCAGCCTAAGCGAAAAAGGAAAAAGAAGAAGAAAAAAGATGTGGAAATAACTGAATCGGGTAACGCTGCTCTGAATATTCCTGACGCATCATGCGCTGCAAAGTTATGGCTGTGATCCAGTTATTATACCCTAGAATTGCAGCTTTTTTTAATGTCAAACAGAAGTCTCTCTGGTTTAATCTCTTAAATGGGACCTCACCATTTTTTATTAGTATACATTTGTAAAAATTATGCATTTTTTTCAGTTTTTGCCCCATAATATGTTTTCAGGCAGCTGCATATCAGCCATTTGTTCCCTGAGTCCAGTCTACTAGACAAACGTAGACTCCCTGACTCATAGAAATGATAGAATGGCTCTGTATTAATTACCCATCTGGTCACTCAATAAATGTTGTCACATCTTGACAACAATGGCGGCCTCCAGGTCTGCAGATAAAGGGACTTTATTGGGGGGGATGAGATTTTACCGTGCGGTTACATTGTGTTTTAGCAGTGACTTTCCTTCTAAAAAAGGCAGTTGTTTTGCTTTAGAAAACCTTAAACCGCAGCATTCGGACCAAGAAAAGGGGCTTCAGGAAATGGTGGCATGTGATGACCTCTCTGTTCTGGAAGGTGAGCTAAGGTCCTGTTTATTTAAGCTTCTTACCCCTTCGTGATAAAGGGAGTATGGAAGCAAGTCGTTTGCCCCTCTAGGACATGTTGTAATTATATAAAGAAACAATCTTGGCCAAAGAAATGACAACGGTTTTGTTTGTTTTCTTTTAATTAAAAGTTCCTACAGTCAAAATATTAAAGTATACACGGCTTGGGTGTCCATTTAACCAAATAAAACACGGGAGATGAGTTCAGCTACAGTGACTTTACTCGCGTTGTAAGAACGGAGACGCTGAGCGCTGTGTTTCTTGTAGGCGATGAGGTGGGCCGAGCTCGTAACGCCTTGTTCACCTGCTGCAAGACGGGGGATTCAGAGACGGCCAAGCAGATCCTCCAAGATCTCCCCTCGAGTACTTCACAGACATCGGCAGCAAAGCCAGCTGTCGGGGCGCTCGGCAATCTGGTGAATGAACGCCTGCCTATCGAGGGACGTACCCTGCTACACGTGGCGGCGTCGGCGGGACATGGAGAGGTGGCGTGTCTGTTAATGGATGCCGGCTGGGATCCTGCACTCAGGTACCGAGTCCTACTCAAAACTACTTTAGATCATGTTAAGAGTTTGCAAGTGGGTCGAAAAATCAGGGAAGATATTGCAGAAGTCGACGGATTACATTACTGATTATTTTATCTGCTTAATTGAAGAAGGAAGATTGAATTAAATACGGCAAACATTTTATTTATGAAGAATAACACTCCTATTATTCATGGTTTTTGTGATGCAGTTTTTATGCTTCTGGTACCTAAAGGCTCTGTTGCGTATCGTGTTTATCGCTCGCCTTCCAGGGACTCTGCCGGACGGACTCCTTATTCCCTGTGCGCTGACAAAGTAACGAGGAGCCTCTTACGCAAATATCGGGAAGACAAGCCAGAGAGATATAACTACAGCAAAAGCCAGGTGAGCAGCGAGAGACTTGGGCAGTGATAGCTCCAAGCTAGTTTTTGGGGGGGGGATTCTCGTGACCCTTTTTATATCGTGTAACCGATCTTAGATCCCAGAACCGATTTCGGAGGAAGCAGAGACTCAGAGGGCCAAAAAGAAGCAAGCGCAGAGGGCACAGAAGAAGCAGCGGGAAAAGGAGGAGAAGGAAGAGCGGAAGAGGAGGGAGGAAGAAGAAGCTGAAAAGAAGAGGTTTGCAGCCCTGAGCGACCGTGAAAAGGTGAGAAAAACACAAACCCAGCCGGTTCTGTCCAAAACCCGTTCGCGATTGGTGCAGGATCCAGAAACATTGGTTTGTGGGAGTAACGGTTATCGTGCACCCAAGACTTCACTCGATTATAGGGGAAGATTCCAAATGACCTGCTTTACGTAGTTCCATACATTGCTTTCTTAGTTACTATTTAGGATGTTCATGAAGTGGAACCCAAAAGGTCCTTTGCCTTTTTAAAAATGCTTTTAATTAAACCAGCGTCTAGTATTTCCATTCTATGCCATTATTTTTCCTGCAGAGAGCGATGGCCGCAGAACGCAGATTGGCTGCCCAGCTCAACACCACCAAAGCGATGGAGATCCAGGGCAGGTAATTAGTTTACCGCTCCAGTCCTTGGGGGCACAAAAACTACAGTCAGGTTTTCAGCGGTACTCACGAAAGAATATGTAACTTAACACAACTCTAACAGTCAGGTTCCCTGGGAGCCAACCTGTCTCCAAGCAGGACAATAAGAAATAGCAAGTAGCTGGGGGTTAGCGAGGAAAGCTTTTCTCTTGGAAAATGTGTTACCCTGCTACCTGAATAACCACGTCTCTAAAACTTCATGGGCTGCGTGATTTATGTTAAATATCTGTTTGTGGGTTTTTTTCAGACGCTGTTGGCTGTGTGGAGAGTCCCTTTTAGGAAAAGTACCCTTCGAGTATCTAGACTTTTCCTTCTGCTCCACTCGTTGTTTGCAGGAGCATCGAAGGAGCAGCGCAGCCAAATGATCGGAGAACAGAACCCCGGAGATCGCGGCATACAAGGGCTTCCCAGCAAGACGTGTGTGAATAGGAATTGAGTATAAGATCAAAAGGTACTTGATGGGACGAGACGAGCGTCCATGGTGCTGACCTCTTTGCACCTTCACCATATCTCAGTATTACCTGGCCGGGAAGCCGAACCCGGGCGCTGCTTGAATTTAAATCGTTGGGTTTCTGCGGTCGGACGTTCTGAGGCACCGATTAGGAAAATGTCGCCTTTCCTAAATCTCACACTTTACGGTTCTGTACACTAAGTGAATCCCCATGGAAGCCGATTAGGACTAGGATTGCTAATACTGTGGAGCGTCCAAAGTCTTTGCAGAAATCTTTAATCGTGAAAAATTCAGTTTTCTTTAGGGCATACTTAATTGTCATGTGACACAAAAGCAGGCATCGATAGGCTACTGCCATATAAATATAAAAAGTTTTTTTAATCTGATTAAACCTTCAGCAGACCAAGAATAAAATGAAAGCTATGCCAAGGCTGTGCAACAAAATGTTTTATCGATGTGCAACAGGAGCGTAACCGTCTGAAATAATTATTAAAAAATTGGAGGTGATTCTGCTGGCAATTAACCTAATATACTGAATGTCTCTTAAAATTATAAACCTATGGAAACCTTTTAGTTCAGTTCTTTTTTACTACGTTCTACTTTAAATTGCGGCAGATGTGCTCAGAAGGCAAAATAGCTTCGCTGAAGAAGCTCGATTAAGACGAGTGGATTGTCCAAAGGTCCCTTTCCATGCGCAGCGTCACGTCAGACGGCTTGTGATGTTCCGTTAAGTATGGGCCGATCTATAAGAAACGCTCTAAACCCAGAGGGGGCGCTTTCCAGTTCCAGCACAGTGACGTTGTTGTAATCCTTGGTGCTCAAGATGCTTCCCGGAACATACAGCGTGACCTGTGGCCCCCGGGCTGGCCAGTACCGGCCAACGTTAAAGCCATTAATCCACACCTGACCCTGTGAAATAATAACGATAATAACACATAATAAGTGGACACAGAAACACGTTTCTTGATTATGTGTTTGAGATCCGCCGCTGTAGGTAGAAGATGCATTTTGTTTGTATAGATCAAAAATGTGTATAGATGAAAAACGCCGCAATTAGTTGCATCCATTGGATGTTTGGGTTGGTTTGTGACACTTAGAGCTCTATAGATCAGAGTAACGTCAGCCTGCCCTATGGAAAAATGTAAGTTATATACATTAATTGTGCGGCATGATGGAGCTCGTCCCATGCATAGATACATGTTCGTGTGTATGTAAAAGGGTGATATAGAAATGCAGAATCGGAGTCCTACCTTTCTCCAATTGGTCAGTTTTAGAAAAGTGTCTCCTCGAGCGGCCGTTTGGAATGTGCCCATATAGAACGTGGGTCCTGTGTTGCTTTCTATCTTCGGACCCCTTAAAATGTTGTTTTCCCCACCGTGTGGCCAGCCTTCTGCAACTGGGCCGTCGATATTCAAAGGATAAACCACCCAGTCTTTGAGGAGGTCTCCTGCGAGGGTCAAATTGGACACCAAACCCTGTAGAATAAACGAGTACAGAGCCAAACATTCAAAAGCTATTAGTGTTCAAAAGGGCATGTTTTCAGACCAAACCAAAGAATTATGGTATCTAGTATTCTAGAAGATCCACATCGAATATGCATTACCAGTGAGGCGTAGACGTTGTGGACTATGGTCCACTTTGCTTCAGTGGAGAGTAGGCTGGTTTTTCTATTTATATATCGCCATCGTATTTAGCAGCAACGTGCAATGTATAAACAGGACAGCCGTAGTGCATCACATATCGATTTGGAGTTACAGAAACAGAAGGTGAGGAGGGCCCTGCTCGTAGGAGCTTACAATCTAGAAAGCTCATGCTTAATATATGCATTCACTTATTATGTCCCCCTTAGAGTACAGCTGTAGAGTCAAATATATACATACAGATACAAATGCTCCATCCGAGTGACCGTACCTTGAAGTCACTGAGGTACGAACCAAAGTTTATTCTCCCCATGTTTTCCACCAGAACGTCCAGCCATTCGCCGGCGCTGCCCGTAACGTTGATTGTTCTTATGTGATCCCTTTCCAGAACCCCAGCAAAGCTCTGCGGCGGGGGGTAGAGAGGAATACTGGTTTGCTTATTTCATGTAATCAACGCAATTATAAAAAAGGGAGAAAATAAGGAAAATGGGTATTATCCAGCAGTGGCAGAGTGGCGGTTTTTGTTGTCCTTACCCCATCAATTGTAACGTAAGCCCGATCGTGGACGCCATTAAAAGGATCTGTAAGGCTGGTGATGTCTGGTGTATCCCAGGGCAAACGCGTCCGGTACAGCATGAATCCAAAATACTGAAAGAGAATGGGGTTAAACAGAAACAGAATGGATACCAATAAAGCAATTAAGACCGGGGGGGTTACCTGTTTGGCGTCCTCGAATGTGATGGGGTACTGAGTGACCGTTGGGCATCCAGGAGAGAAGATATCCAAAAAGTCTGCAAGGTTCCCAACCTAAATAACAGAATATCATTGGACGCAGGGCTAACGAATTGTCACGAGCCCCATAGAGGTCACTTGAACCACCCATTGTACAGCGCTACGGAATTTGATGGCGCTATATAAAACAAATAATTAAGTGGACATGTCATGGAATCTGTTAACTATTTATAAATGGGCCACACTGGCCCCTCAAACTGTTGAGCAAGCTCCTAGGTGTTTCCAGGTCAACTCATCCCTGAGATCCATGAACCCATGTAACTTGTTTTGGAACAAAGATCTCACCTTCTGCAACTTGACGACACCGTAGTCATATTTTGGAGATGGCGGAGGGAAAGGTCCTAGTGGAACGGAAAGAAACTATATAAAAAAAAACAAACAAAAAAAAAAACAGAGTTTAGTTAGAAATGATCTAATTTCACACAGATGGGGATATTTTTAGCACGCGGTTGAACCGTTGAGTCCTAATCGGTTGTTAAAAAAGCAACAATTTGTAAAAAACAGCCATTAATACTCATTATCCACCTTGCTAATCACGGCACGTATTGCTAGTAGTTTTTCAGTGGGGTCACCAGCCTCGGTTAGGGGGGCATCATAGTCATAGCTTGTTGTAATTGGCAGGTATTTTTTCTTGAAGTCGGCTCCTGGAAATAAAATGGGTACCGATTGCATGTATTTATCATGAGAAATGCTCCGTGCTTTTTTAAGTTAATTCAATATTTTATCATTTAAATATGCTGCTTCACATACTTCTGTAAGATTCGTACCGCAATCCCCCCGTCTCGAGTTCATATTCCCCAAGCGCAGGATTGTGCACATGCGCCGTAGCGCTGCCAGTTTGAGTGACAGTCTACCTCCCAAGCTCCGCCCCCAGCGCCCCGTTCCACCGGCGGTAGAAGTTCGGAGGAATGCATTTAGTTTTAAAGCTTCATATAGTGACCCCCCCATCTCACTTACCATTCCAGTAGCCAAAGTTTGTGCCTCCTTCAAACATGTACCTGGAAGTAGAGAGAGAAGAAACCATAGCGCCATCATATTCCACAGCGCTGTACAATGGGTGATTTCTATACAATGCTTAAACTGGAGGTGATAAAAGCGATTTAGGATTTAGTTGTACCAAATCTCTTTATGTTTTATTCATACGTATAGCTTGGTAAATGAGTGCACCTGGCTGGTACAAGGTATGGACAGAATTCTAACATTGTGTATGGGTCAAAGAGAAGACATGTCACTATCAATGTACAGCTTGCTTCTACTCCTATTATAAAAGGATGCATGTTAATTTAGATGATAAAAAGATTAGTTTTTTTATTTAAATATTAGAATTTTATGTAATAATTATAACCTTAAAATAAAGTTTTAAACACTTTACTGCCCCCCCCTATAATAAGTGCTACCATTGATACAGTTTGCTAAATATTGTTACCATTGGTTCTTTGTTAACATCACTATTTTATATCCTAATTCTACCCCTACTGTACAGCACTCACATATTGACGCTGGCCCCCATCTCCAAAATGTCCTGCAGACCCCGGCTGACCAGCTGTGCGCTGCTTGAAGAATGATTCTGCCCCCAGTAATCCAGCCAGCCGGTGTAATACTCGGAGTTCACCTGGAAGAGATTGGCTAATAGTAGCTGGGAGCAAGGACGACCACGCATAGTGCCACATTTTCACACGGCGTCTACACGTTTATTCATACAACAGAAGGCTGTATGAATTTATTTATGAATGATGAGGAAACCTCGTACCAGTGGTCCGGTGGGTTGAAATCTGCGCAGAAGCTCGAAGGATTTTGTTGCGTTGTCCGCTAGAAAAAGAAAACGTTTCTATAATACTAAAGAATAAATATGGTTGAGTAAATACTTTATAATGGTTTTTGAGTACACACATTTTTAGTAACATTACAACTTCTTGATTCCTGCACCAGTGGGAAGTTATGGGTTTAGTATAATATATATATATATATATATATATATATATATATATATATATATATATATATATATATATATATATATATATATATATATATATATATATATTGTATTTGGCAATACTGCTCTAAGGACTGTCACCCCTAAAGAAGAGCCGCTGCTTACCAGGTCCGAAATCTACGGTGGCGTGTATACCCTGCAGGGTCCCGCACTTCAGTTCATTGTGCGTATTGCCATCAGTGGTGAAAAGTACAACTTCGTCCCCTAGGTAGAGGCGGAAGATTTTGTGGAGATGCCGCATGTAGTCGTAATCACAGGCCGGGAAACTGCCGTACTCATTCTCCACCTGTCGGGATAAACGGAAGCTGCCATTTCTAAGTGACCCCAAACTTTTGAACCGTAGCTAAGAAAAAAGGTTTTATAGTAAAGAAGACGCAGGGACGGTCACCTGGACGCTAATTATGTTTCCTCCGTTGTTATACAGTCGCGGGCGCAGTTTTGGAAGCAGAACAGACATCCAGGAGTCAACAGCATTCAGGTAGTCTGTAAATGGGAGTCAAATAATAATCACGCCTGAATACTCATTTGGTAATAACTGGCATTATACGATGTGAGGAACATACACGGATCCGCGGATTCGATCGCATGGGAAGTGTTATGATGGAGAAAGAGCCAATATGTGTTGCGTCGACTAAGTATTGTTATTCATTTTTGACTGTTCCACTGCTAGGCTGCTCATCTTAGAGGGAACATCGGTTAAAATGCCTACACACGATGAGCATAAAACAGTTTGAATGCAAATAGTCATTAAAAAGATGTCTTAAACTTTGTAATACGTGATGTCTGGCTTTGATCTGTGGTCCAAGAATACCCACAATCCAATGGGAACGGAATTTGATGGGGCTACAGGAAACAATAAATAATAATATTAATAAGAAGCACTTTGCTGATCTCGAATCCCTGTGATGTAGGCAGCCATTTTTCCTCTGTAAGCCCCGCCCCCTCTCCTCTCACTGATCACTGATCAGCTGTAGACAGATCCCGTTGCTTATATCGTTACATTGATAATGTGAACGTTGCTGGTCACCTGGGTCCGAGCTGCGCAGAGCTATGTCTTTCTTATTCAGTAGCCAGGCTGGAAGACCCCCCTAGAAGGCAATAAAAAACAGACATTATTTTAGCACTGTATCTTTTATAAATGATGTCATTCCTGACTGCTTCAGTAAGCAATGCTTCTTACAAAGGTGCAGTTTGGATCATCATTTGGATATTAGCAGGCTGGAGGAGGGCTAACTGCCCCCTGGCTGCCCTGATGCAAAAATTTGGACTTTGCACATTTCTGATTTTCCATTAACCCAACTGGATCATTTCTGGGCTCCTTTGCTGGCCTCTCAGCAGCTTTTATCTATTAGATGTCAACGCGCCCTGACCCAATTCCAAAATCTGCCATGGTTTTGGAAGCCATCATACCTGTCTTTTAGTGAGGCTGTCTTCTATGGTTGAAAGTTATTATACCAGCTGGATAAATCCTACAATCGTCGATCAGCTTAGTTGCTCAGCCTTTGATTTGTTAAATTAGATGTTTAGCCCTAAAACTAAGCTTAACGGTGACACATTTCAGGTGAATTTACCGCTTTAGACATTTTATTCCATTCCTTAGAAAGTACCCAATATATTATCTTTCCTAAGATTGTGATATTTCTCACCATATCCCATTCTGAGCAGATATAAGGTCCAGGTCTTATGATAACCAGAAGGCCAAGTTCACTGGTCAAGTCCAGAAAACGTTCTAGATCACGGTCTCCTTGGAAAGCGTACAACCCAGGTTGCGGCTCGTGGTAATTCCATGGGACATATCTGTTAACGAACGGGAGGAATTATTTAACCAGCACATTGAGAGACGCAGAAGAAACAGGTCTTAGACAACCACAGATGTCCATCAAAGCATCTTCTGCCAGGAAGTGACAGCATACATGCGCACATTGCTCAGGAGAACATTTGTCATGATGTCAGGTCTTACGGACCCTCTATCCACTCTAACTAAGGGTACGCGAGGCTGGGTTACATTGTAACAGGATAAACCAGAGCCCAGAGTTAATATCTGATGGACCTTTGGAACATGTGATGAAGACAAGATGGTTGCTAATGTGTAGCTAAGTGAAGAATATACAGGGTACATTTTTTTTAAGAACAGTTGGATACTTAATAGGAACGTAAGGGATTCCAAATCCTCTGCCCCTCTTTAACCCTTTAGTATCTGGTCTGCTATAAAAATCATATTGTCAGAACAGCCATTGGTCTTGCTGTTGAGGTGGGGACAGTACGCAGTTCGGTACTCACACTTGGATAGCGTTCAGTCCCGTCATGTACATCTTCAGGAGCCGGTCCCGCCAGTAGGCAGCCGGTATTCGGAAGTAATGGACGCTGCCAGAAATGTAACGGAAACACGTGCCGTCCTTCTTGAAACAGTTACGGTCATAATCGATGGCGAAGGACGGATCTGCCCAGGCCTGCGAGCGACGGGAAGAAAGACCACGTCTTACCGAGCCGAAAGCGTGAACATAATTATAGAATCCACCAAATAATGTTTCCACGCAGACAGGTACCCATTTATTTGTAATAGTATCAATAACGATGAAATTATATATATATATATCAGAGGCTAGTTACATCAATACAAAAAAAACATAAAAACCACAACTTCCTCAAAATTGAGTTATTTATATAGAACATTTGTTTCTCCTGTTAACCGCTGAACGCAACATGGCTTTTAGGGCTGCAGAACCCTGCGATACCCTCATACCCAGCAAACATTCTGCGCTCCTAGAAAAGAGGGGCATCAGGGGAGGAGAGAGAGGTGTCAGAGGAGAAATGAGGGGCACTGAAGGGGGAAAGAAGGGCATCAGGGGAGGAGAGAGGGGCATCAGAGGAGAAATGAGGGGCACTGAAGGGGAAAGAAGGGCATCAGGGGAGGGGAAAGAAGGGCATCAGGGGAGGGGAGAGGAACATCAGAGGAGAAATGAGGGACGCTGGAGGAGGAAAGAAGAGCACAGGAATTTGAGGCCAATAGAGGGACTGTCCCTTCAAAAGAGTGTCACATGGGAGGTATGCTATACATCAAATACTACTACTAGTAGTTTATGAATGAACATATCAGTTACTATGTAGCCACTTACCCGAGGGCACAGAGTGCCCATCAGCAGAAGACACAGAAGTCTCCCCCCCATGGGTGCAGCACATTAATGCCAGTGATGTTTACTGGGTTCTGGATGCCGATCCCTGATGTGATCGCTCGGTGTCCCGCTCACTTCGTGTTCATTGTATTCTCTTTGATGCTCTCAGTAACTCTTTTCTCCCCTTGGGTTCTTCCCCTCAGCAGATCACGTGACTCTCCAGCCACAAGTCACGGGGTCCTGAGTCAGTGTATACTGTATACAGCTGCAGAAAACGTTTCGAGGGGGTGTCACTGGGGGCAGATCGCAGACACAATGGGCACGGCTGGGGTAATAAGGCTGGGAGCACAAACAGCAATTTGCTGAGCCAGAGGTTCCACCAACTCTAAAGGTGGCTCGTTCATTGTGGGCAGAGTTGTGACATCACGTGGCCCTATCCCTTTAACGTGGTGCCTGCTGATGTGACACTACATAAAAGAGATAGGGCACATCTCTCTGGCACTTAAAGGGTTAAACGCTTATTTTATTTAGGCTGTTTATTTATTGAAGAGTCGCATCGGGTGTTCAGCCTGAACAAAAAACAAACATTGGGGAAAAAACATAAATGTAAAAGATTGGCACAGCAAAGACACAGATGGTTCTCCTCAGAAGGTTATATCACTTTCATGTATTTTTCATGATTACTGTGTTCCTTAGTTTGTTTTTATTACGAGTTCTAAACATGGGGCCCAATAAATATTTTTTCATGATGTCTGCCTAAAAAGTGAAACCTGCTCCTGGCATAGAGCTCCCAGTGGCACCCGGCCCCATCCTATCTAGGGAGTCTATGTTGCCAGGCAACTAAAGCCAGAGTTGACAGCCGGCGCTTTCCAAGACGTCATCCGCCGGCGCCTGGATCTAGCGGCCGCTGGTGAGTTATGGTTCCGGTTTGGGGGGGAGAGCTGTCGTGTTGGCATTACCTGAATAACCCGGTTCGGAGCGGGGTAACAGACTGCGGGGATCGCTTAGCACCCGTGCCACCTTCTGCGCGGCTCATTATCCACCCACTGCAACACTGGGAGGGTAGTGAGCATTCATTAACATATATATATATATTTATATAAGGGGAGATACAGCATAAATATACATATTATACATTATTCCAGTATGTACTGTGATTTAACCCTTTCAGTACAGTGTGAGGCATGTATGCTGTTCCCTCATATATATAATATATATATAATATATATATATATATATATATGAATATATCTATCTACAGTGCTATATGTATGTGTGTGTGTGTATATATATATATATATATATATATATATATATATATATATAGTGATGTCATGTTTGTATGCATTACACCTGGCTGTAATTTTGTGAATTTATATATATTTTTTTCTTTTAGTGATGAAATTATGTGTAAACAGCAATGGGTTCTGCTCTGTGCATCTGCTCGCGAGGGGTTCTAACCATTGACAATAAGCGCTACCTCTTCATCCAGAAGCTCGGTGAAGGGTGAGTGTCGTCGGCCCCTCTGGACGCCGTATGATTTTCCGACGCATGTGAGGTGCCTGCTCTAACTGTGGGTGCTTACGGCTTTCTATATAATATGCGTAATGTTCATTCATAGTGAATCCTCTGTTCATAACCGTATTCGGCTGCTGCTGTTATTGCTAGAATATAGATATGCCAGCGGCTACCCGAATATTATTATCTTTTATTTATATAGCGCCGGCAATTTACGCAGCGTTTACTACAAATATTCAAGGGGACTGACAAGACGAGAATTGACAGACTAAGACAAACTGAGGCATTAGAATATCATGGTAGTTGTAGCAGTGCTTTACATTGACTCAGGATAATGGGCATTGTAGTTCACCTGCGGAATAAGGCTGTGATTCCTGTGCTTGGTAGTCTCCCCTAGTACATTAATTATATTCTGATCAGGTGCGGATATCATGCATGTTATTGCAGTGTTGTAGTGAATACGATGTATTGTAGTTTAGTCACCCAGTACACGTTGCTTTAGCGGAAGAATCCGGAATGGATTTAATGATTATTGTACTGATTGTGTGTTTATTTATTACAGGGGCTTCAGTTACGTGGATCTGGTGGAAGGGGTGCAGGACGGCCGCTTTTACGCATTGAAGCGTATATTATGCCACGACCGCGACGATCGCAAGGAAGCTCTGCACGAGGTGGAGATGCACCGGCTTTTTAATCACCCCAATATCCTGCGCCTGGAAGCGCATTGCATGATCGAGAAAGGGTCCAAGTGGGAGGCATGGCTGCTCCTGCCCTTTGTCCAGGTAACACTAAGCAGCGCGATCTCGCCTAACTTGGGTGACTAGGGGTGCGACACAAGTTTTACTGTTATCCTTAAACTCATGTTGGAAAGTAATTTTATTACAGAGAAGTCAAATAATTTGCTGATTCCAAAAAAAGGTATATTAGTAAGCTTGAAAACTATACATTTTTCCTGGTAGCCCATGTTACCCTTTTGCGGCAAGCTTTTTAACCCTTTAGTTGTTTGAAGTGTGTCCTTATCGCTATGGAACAGCGGGCTTTATTTCAGTCCACCAAGGGATTTTTTTGTATGATACTGACCATATCAGCGACCACAAATCCGGGCAAACAGAGTTCACTAAGTCCTGGTTGCAGCTTGTGCTTAACCTGTGACTGACTGATCCAAAGAGAATTTAACAACATAGAAGGATCTTTCGGCTCGTTTTTTCCTGCTGTAAGGGCTCAGACCTTTAATCTAAGAAGCAGCGAGGGAATTGGTGCTCGGTGAGTTTATCATCTTACTTTCCACACGTTCCACCCCATGTGATTTCTTTGGAAATCTGCAATTCCGGAGAGGCTCAAATTCTATGAGTTGTTCCATGGAGTTTGTGCGGAGTTCGGTAAGTTGGACAATTAAGTAATCGGAGGAATGCTGAGAGTAGCACTTGAGTTGTCCTAAATGGCGTGGATCGCTGTCTTATACGTGCTAACAGTCATTAAATGCCATAAGCATATTAAGCAAAAACAAATCACGCTTTAACAAATTTCCCACTAACTCTTGTCACCCAAATGCTTCCCCAGACCACCAGCAGACCACCGGAACACACAGTTCTGCCCACTCTGTACTTCTGCGTTTGCAGCGAGCCTCGCACTCTGATCATGGCACAGATAATGTAACAGCCTTTGAAGCTGCTGTTCCACATGGACTTAACATTAACTACATTCTTTAGTGTGCTAAGCCAATAGAAGATCTGTCATTTTATTATTACCGCTTCATCACGTTTAAACACAGAAAGTATTTTTTTACAGTTTCTAGAACAGCCCGTAGGTGCCGGCTTCTGTGCGCTGTTCCTGGAAATATTGCGGATGAGAAAAGAAAAAAACCTCATTAAAGAATTAGTTCTGGGAAGGCTTTGGGCATTCAGCGGTACTAAGAGCGATGTTTCTGATGCTGCATTTAATTACAGCGTTGCGTTCAGCAGAGTAGGTGGAACGGCACTTTTATAACCCTCTTCAAGATGTCTCCGGTTTTAAGGGACATTTGTGAGAGTCCTTCCTAAAAAGCTCTGCGTTCCATCTTAAGTTCTCTTTGTGAATAGCTGATGATGGATTATTAGCCTGCCCGCCCTTAAAGCTTCCTAAATATCGAGACGTTAAAGTCATATAAATTTCTCTCTGGTTTGTTATTAGCGAAGCGTGTAATTTAAAAGGTAAACTAGCTCCGAGATCGCTCGGCTCGAACGTTCAGATACGGAAGCTCGCTGGCTTTGTGCCGCCATTAAGCCTTTTGCGCAACATTGCTTATGTTGGCCGATCTCTCCAAAAAGTGACATTTTTGAATTTACCTTTTCAGAGAGGAACGTTATGGAACGAAGTGGAAGCTCTAAGGGACAAAAATACATTTCTGCCGGAAGATAGGATTCTGCACATTCTGCGCGGTATATGCCTGGGACTGAAAGAAATGCATGACCGTGGATACGCACACAGGTATCACGGAGAAAGAGGTCTTAGTAGTGATTTAGATGACAAAGTAACCACTGTGATCAAAAAAAAAAAAACTCTTATTACAAATACCTTCCGAAATGACGTTATCTCTACGTTCAGATACGAATGGAAGCGCTAAATGGTCGTTTTTGTTTTCCAATTTATTTTAGGGATCTGAAACCCACTAATGTCTTACTAGAAGATGATGACCGGCCGCTGCTGATGGATTTGGGCTCTATGAACCATGCTCGCATTGAGGTGACAGGGTCCCGGCAGGCAATGGTCGTGCAGGTACGGTACCTTCTTTAACCGGGATCAGCCATTGATCTTTCCCAGGCGTAGTGCAAGTTTAAGCGAGTGACGCTTGCCGTGAACACTTCTGGTGAGGAGAGGAAAATAGGAACCAGTACTGGAGCAGGAAAGCTGCAAACTGGGGAGATGTTCAGACAGTGAAAAACTATTTGATATCTTCTGCTGAACACAGATGCGAAGAATATATACTATGTACAGGATTTAAACGTAGCGCAGTTTTCCGTTACGATCATCTCATGCGCAGCAGCGGCGACGCAACTAGAAGGTTTCTCAGCGCACCGTACAATATGCTTTGTGTTCAGATGGTCTTCACTACAACACAGATGATGTTTAACCCTTCTGTGTGTGTGTGTGTGTACATGCCCTCTAATTCATTTGTTCAGAAAATAAAGCCCATCTATTGTTCGCGTTGTGTCCTCAGGACTGGGCTGCCCAGCGCTGCACTATTTCCTACCGAGCTCCGGAATTATTCAACGTGGAGAGCAACTGCGTGATTGACGAGAGAACTGACGTCTGGGTAAGTCTTTTCAAAGCTCAGCTCCTTTCCGTTTTGCTGTTCCAGCGATGCAAGAAGGGAATTACGTTGCCAAGCGAAGCTGGGTAAAATTTCCAAAGTTTGGGATTTATTTCCCTTTCCTTGCTAACGCTTTCTGGAACCAGGCAATCTATTATTTTTATTATTATTAATGCCTGTACATTGGGGGTGTAAATGTCACAATACTCATGACACTAGTGGTGTCCTTTTCAGAAGTAGACACAAACGTTCCCCAATTTTTTTTTTCCTAACATAAAATCTTGGAGGATTTGTGTCCTGCGCTGGTGTTTTGCCAGATAACAAACATTTTGTGCCTCATCTGACCATTTAACCGTTTTCTTGACTGTTCATATTGAGGACAGTAATGTAGTTTATAACCTGTAGTTATCCCTTGTGATATCTGCCCGCGTGTCACTAGGTGCGCATCTGACTGTGTTTGGCTTTCTTTCTTCTTCCGCCCCAGTCTCTCGGTTGCGTGCTATTCTCCATGATGTTTGGGGAGGGACCCTACGATATGATTTTCCAGAAAGGTGACAGCGTGGCACTGGCCGTCCAAAACGATATCTCTATTCCGCCTAATGACAGGTGAGATGATAGACCTTAAAAACGCATGGGAATGTGATTGAACTCACTTTATGGGTAAGCGAGTTAATCAATGCGCTGCTTTCCACTCTGGCAGCTGAATGGTTAATGTTCGTGTGTTGAAATAGACTTGGACACATTATTAATTTGGAGTTTGAAGTGCAGCGATCCTCACCGAACGCTAGGTGGCGAAAGTTATCATCTAATGACCCGTATTCCGAGTGCTGCCAACATGTAATCCTAAGTACACCTGCCAACGCGTTCCTCTGTCGGGACCGAGAAAGGCATAAATTAACTGGAAGAGGCCTTAATCATGGGTAGCCGACAGGTAGCCCTACAGTTTTGAGGACCCTCGGCCAGCCTGTGTGTAGCTGGGTTGCCCCCTGGAGTGTCAGTATAAGCAGCCTTCGTTATTTTGTGTTTGGTGGTAATTAAGGTGTTCGTTTGGTTTTATGACCGCTGTGATTAGTATCCCTCCTTGTCTTGTTCTAGGTACTCGCAGAGTCTGGAGTCTCTGCTTTCATCCATGATGGTGGTGAATCCTCAAGAGAGGCCTTTCATCTCCACTATACTTGCCCAGGTGGAGGCCTTGGTGTCTGTCGTCGATGGACAGGCCACTACTAGGATATGATGTCGCAGGAAACATGTCACGAGGAAGCTTTATCGAACCTCCTGTCCTCTGCTCCGCAATAGGCGTGGGAAGGAGTGACTGCCGGGATTCCTCGCTGATCTACTTCAGAAACAATTGTTTGCGAATTCTAGCGGAGGAGGGGATCTTTTTTTTAATGTTCTGTCGAAGGTGTAGGACTGTGGTCCCGCCTTTTGGAAATGCAAGGTTTTGGGTTAAGATTGCCTTTTTTTTTTTCTTTTTTTGTTGGGATCATAGAGGGACCTTGAAATGTCTCGAGAGACGCATTCCATGATCCCCGGGCTACTTATCTCAGGCCATACCCAGGGTCTCTGGGATCCATTCCATGATCTGTGTTGTTTTTGGCTGAATTGTGCTTATTCTTGTCTGTCATCCTCAAAAGGGGGGATTTTGTGTCGTTTAATGTGTTACTTTTTAAAATCTTATCAACAAAATGTGTTGAGACTCAGTACTGTATCTGCGAAGGCACCCAACGCTTTGCTAACCGATGCCTGTTCAGGGGGTGTGATGTCATTTTTAATACAGTCATTATTAGCTAATTGTCCAAGCTTCGGTATTTCGACCCAGAAAACGCCTCTCGTCGGTCGGCACCCTCCTTATCTAACTCTTAATTCCGGATTGTAAAATAACTGGCAGCTCCAGTAAAACAGGTATGTTTTCTTTTTATTAATTTTATGTAAACGGAACGCACACCCAAGGAGCGACGCTGCATCCCAGACAATGAACCAGGCTCAGTTCCCTTTAAATGTTAAGCGTGGTTTGAATCCCTTATTGTTGACGTGTCACCGTAAAACCAGCGCGGATTGTTTTAAAGGGACAGTAGGGGTGTTGGCAACTTCAGGTCTACCTTACATTATCGATGTAGATTTATCGTTTGCCTTTTGGGCTTCTTCTGCAAGCCGGATCGCTTCAAAGAATGATTCCAAATTGCACTATTCAGGGTAGCTGGCCCCGTGCCGCGGAAGAAGCTCATTGTGGCCGAGAAGTCGAGAAGCTGGAAATGTATAAGATCTCCTGCTTAGGTGACTGCGTGTCTTTGAGGGGAAATGTTTTGGGATTGCAGCCATATTCTGTCTATTGTAATAAGATTCATTCATCAAAGACCATTAAAGAAATATCAGTGATGAGAAAATTGACATTGATCACATTTCCGTTCTGTAAAGACCAAAGCCTTAATCAGTCATCGGTCTCGTCTTAGATTCAGGAGCCATATGCCTATCCCATGCATGTTTAAATCCCCTAACTGTATTATCCTCTACCTCTTCTGCTGGGAGGCTGTTCCACTTATCTACCAACAAATAAAACTTCTTTACATTTCATCTAAGCCTCTCGCCCTTTTAGATTACGGTCTCTCGTTCTAACATCTCTCTTCCTTTAAAAGAAACGTATCTCCTGTACTTTGTTAAATCCCTTTGAATGTTTCTCTTACATCCCCTCTCCCTTCCTGAATGTTTTTTCTTTCTCAAGGCTGCCATAGGAGTGCCCATAGGCCCTCACTGCAGCTAATAGGGGAAAAAAAGGCTGTTTCAGTTACTTTCAGAAGCAGGAACATTAGCGGCCCATAAGGACAGAGGCCTCAGGCCAAGCACAAGACACGTGAACGGGTAAGAAATGGGTCTTTTTAAAAATTAAAGCTGCAGAACCATTTTTTTTTAAAAAAATGTGAAAACAGCCTATGGGTCCTTTGCGTTATTTTTGCCACAAATTTATAAATGATCACAAGAGTTGGTTACTGATTAACTCGTAAGAGCAATGGAGGCAATTTAGTTGGTTAATTATTGTTTACAAAAGAAAGCGAAACAGAATATATTCTTAATCCATGTTCTAAAGGTGCTGTTCCACTTAGACAGGAGTATTAGCTGTTCTCTCCAGCATGTTAATAAATATCAGCAGGTCTCTCATGTCCTTTTTGTTTACGGCTACAATATGTCCGTGTGTGTAATGTAATTAAATAATTCTGGTATTTATTCATAAAAATGTTGAATTCAGCAAATAAGATGGAACAGCACCTTTAATTTATCCTCTTCACCATGATATAAGTTAATCGCAGTGCTCTCTGACACTCAGAAGCGCGTTAGGAGCTGTAAATCCCACCTCGGGTATAAATGGCGGTGAATAGAAAGCACCCTGGTTGGTGTCGGTAAGTTTTCGCTTCCCGTGGAGAGAGGCGCAGCTGTCGTGCAGCTAAATATAGGAACCTCTAAGACACGTCGCTTCTCAAATAACAGACACTCCAGCCGAGCAGAGAGCAAACGTTCTGGGGGTAAGTCGTGGGGACGCTCGGATTTGTATCTGGTTAGTGCGATAATGAGTTCATGAGTTTCTATTTCCTTTATAAATGTTTTGATGTAGCGTACAGGTCGCCCGAGACCACAGGTTAATATGATATGACGAATAGGGCCCAATCTCATGGCTGGGATAAGAACAGAAGCTGCTTAGCCCTGTCCCTGCTGTCGGCCCAAGGAAGGGTCCTGCCATGTTATTGTCGGGAGGGCAACTATTAAAAACTACCGAGTGTTGATTTTTGGATGCGAATGATTGGCATCTGTAGACGTATAACCCAGTCCTAAGATATGAACCCAACATCTGAAGCTAGAAGGCAGGCTGTGGGGTCGCAATACCTGTTCTGGCTGTAGGATTCCCAGCAACGTAATGGGAGGCGGATGGCTCGATATTCAAGACCATCAAGGTTTTCAGGATTTTCCTGCTTTAAGCAAAGACTAGTTAACCGGACAGAATGACAGCCGGTGCTAGAGACTCATGGGTCCGCGCTTGCGAAATACAGATCAGGAGCCATAGGTGGGGGACATCAGCGAGCTGGAGACGATGAGCTAGGAAAGTCTGCCCCCCTGCTTACAGCAAGTGTTTGATATCCCTTACAGCAAAAATAGAATTGCAGAAGGCACAACCTTATACTCACAGGTGGCTCGGGGGTTGAGACTCCTCGAAATTAATTTATTACAAGGGAACTTGCGTTATATTCTGAGTTATTTGTGACAGCGGTACTTGCAGGACAATGCTCAGAACAGCTCAATGGGTTAAAAAGGCAAAAAAAGAACACTTTAAAATTAATTAAATCTCAAAATCCACTCTGGGAAGAAGACCTTAAATATTAAATCTTAGCTTTGGGGCCAGTGACCAATGTGCTATAACCTGCTCAAAAAAATCCAGTTTCCTAGACGGGGCTGAATGAGGGTTGAGGGGGTGAAACCGTGCAGGGTCCTGGAACATGGAGACCCAGCAGTGGATGAGGAATGGTTTGGACAAATTAAAGGTTAGGGGAAGAAAAGCTACCCAAGAAGCCATCTTTGATAGCACACCTCGTACGAGGAAGCCTTCTATCACTCAACCCTTATCGCAACTGTAACTATGTATCGATTAGCATGACTCATGCAATGGTTACATTCATATATATTTTTTTAAATGACATTCGCACATGTAAAAGAGTCGTACATCTTTCATACAAAACATATACATGTTGACCAAGAGAGGAACCAATAGTCCGAATTTACATTTATTTTATTTTAAAACCGCACTGGCAAGTAACCCCAGAGTCATATCCTTTTGGACTCTGGGATGAGAAATTAAAAGGTTGGCAGTAGACACACATTATTCCTCTCCTTCATCTTCATCTTCGTACGAGTCTAATCCAACCTCTTCGTAATCTTTTTCCAGGGCGGCCATGTCCTCTCGGGCCTCGGAGAACTCTCCTTCCTCCATTCCTTCTCCCACATACCAGTGCACAAAGGCACGCTTGGCGTACATCAGGTCAAACTTGTGGTCCAGGCGAGCCCAGGCCTCGGCGATGGCCGTGGTGTTACTCAACATGCACACGGCTCTCTGCACCTTGGCCAGATCTCCACCTGGTACTGCAGTGGGCGGCTGGTAGTTAATACCAACCTTGAAACCTGTTGGGCACCAGTCCACAAACTGGATGGAGCGCTTGGTCTTAATTGCAGCAATAGCAACATTGACATCTTTGGGCACCACATCCCCTCGGTACAGGAGGCAGCAGGCCATGTATTTACCGTGCCGGGGGTCACACTTCACCATCTGGTTGGCCGGCTCAAAGCAAGCATTGGTTATCTCGGAAACAGATAGCTGCTCGTGGTAAGCCTTCTCTGCAGAGATAACGGGGGCGTAAGTGGCCAGGGGGAAGTGGATACGGGGATAGGGCACCAGGTTGGTCTGAAACTCTGTCAAGTCCACATTCAGAGCACCATCAAATCTGAGCGAGGCCGTGATCGAAGATACAATTTGACTGATCAGACGGTTCAGGTTAGTATAGGTCGGACGCTCGATATCCAGGTTCCTGCGGCAGATGTCATAAATGGCTTCATTATCCACCATGAAGGCGCAGTCTGAGTGCTCCAGGGTGGTGTGGGTCGTGAGGATGGAGTTGTATGGTTCAACCACAGCGGTTGAAACCTGAGGAGCCGGGTAAATAGCGAATTCCAACTTGGACTTCTTGCCAAAGTCAACAGACAGACGTTCCATCAGCAGGGAGGTGAAGCCTGAGCCGGTGCCTCCTCCAAAGCTGTGGAAAACCAAAAATCCCTGTAGTCCTTGGCACTGATCGGCCTGAAACATACAATACGGTAAAGAATTAGAGGCAATACTATGGATGTGAATTTATTCTTTCAGTTAGCAATTCTAAAGACCTTAACGTTCTAAGGCCAGGTTGTCCAATCGCAGCCTATAAAACAGTTTAGAGACGAGAAAAAAATCATTAAAGTAACCAGAAAGTTTGCAGCAATGTTGTGTCTGCTCGGACTAAACAGATGGCCAAGACCGTTATACAAAAATCTAGAAGCTAAAAGAGATATTTTGGGGTTATATGGGAACTTAATTCCCAAGGAACGTACATAGGAACTGTAACCTCTTTCGAAACAGCGTAGCACATTTTTAGAAGTAACCACGGAGCGTGTGGACGTTTGTATTCTTGTTCAGCAAGTTCAATTAAGTTCCCAGCACATGAAAATTTCAAGAAAAATGGAAAATATTAGACATGAAGCTCGAGATTCTGCAAAACAAAAAGACCGGCACCTACCAGCTTGCGGATTCTGTCCAGAACGGAGTCGATGATCTCCTTGCCGATGGTGTAGTGACCGCGGGCGTAGTTATTGGCGGCATCTTCTTTGCCGCTGATGAGTTGCTCCGGGTGAAAAAGCTGCCTGTACGTTCCCGTCCGCACCTCGTCTGCGGGAAAAACACAGGAGGAGGAAGATTTGTTTACTGGGTTAACTGGGCGAGTTCACCAAGAACCACCTCGGCGAGTATACTGAAAGCCTATGATGTCTTAAAAGCTGTTGACCTGCTAAGGATAACAATTCAAGCAGATACTTTTCAATAGGAGCACGTTCTGTGTATGCAGAGTCTCTTAGACCACCCTGGGTCCCTTGCAGTTGGCGGTGAATATATTGCAGGGGGGTGGCGGTGCAGGGGGGGGGGGTCGTGCTAGACCATTACCCATCTTGACGTTGATGGGTTTTCGGAAGACCTCCAATAATTTTTCTATACTCACCAATCACAGTGGGCTCCAGATCCACAAACACAGCTCGGGGAACGTGTTTTCCCGCCCCGGTATCGCTGAAGAAGGTGGTGAAGGAATCGTCTCCCCCGCCGATGGTTTTATCGCTGGGCATCTGTCCATCAGGCTGGATCCCGTGCTCCAGACAGTACAACTCCCAGCATGCATTGCCCATCTGGACACCGGCCTGCCCGACGTGAACTGAGATACATTCCCTCTGAACGAAAAAAAAAAAAAGGGCAAAATTATGAAATGCTTTTATATTATATTTCTTGTGCTGTCCAATGTATTGCAAGATGTGAAATAATACACAGCCAATCAACATCAAATAATTGCTCTGTTCCATTATCCACGGAGCTGACGGACGTCGGGTCAGGTATGCGGTTTTTCAACTAGACCCCCCCCCCCATCAGTCCCACAATCAGGAGTCATTGAGAAGGTAGCGTAGGAAGCTTGCGCATGTTTAATAACAGTATGGAGAAGAACCTTGAGATGGTTTCTTATCTGCACAGGGCTGGGGAGCTGTTACAGGTGTTGACACAAGCACACCTCATTCTGCGTCTCCGGCAGGACTCGTTTGAACAAGCATCACCACCCACTCCTGAGGGCAGTAACGAGAATTTTACCCGCCCCACCCCAAACGCACCGGACTCAATAAACCGGGACGAGGAAACGTCTGTCTCCATAAACCGGTAGAACGCCCTGTGATGCACCGGCGGCCGTACGTTCCCTTCACATTATTACATCGAGAAAAGACTTTTGGGCTGATGATGAAGGGACGGTTTCTTAACAAATAAACCCCGCGCTCCACTAGTTCCAGCTCACGTGTTTAGGAGCCATGCCGCTAATATTGGCGGGGGAATGGGGTAAATGCTTATGGGCGATCCATGCAATAGCAAGGGGCCACAGCATGATCATTTAAAGGGGCCTCTCAGCTATCATGAATTATTATTCCGATTCTCGATGAGACGTTTGCAAACACGCCAATGAACTCACAGGAAGCCAGACCTAAAGACAGAAATCGTTTGTCACCTTATCTGTGATTCGAGGCAATAACCGAATTCATACAGAGAGTCCCAGGAAAGCGCGGACTTCGGACTATGAACTCAAACATATCATACGATTCGCTCGATGGAAAGACTTTTTAACCCTGAAGCTACGGCCCCCTTCCCCCGATTTATCCCCCCCCATACTTGCCACATTTAAATGTTTCAGATCATCCAACTAATTTTATTAGACAGATAACCTGAGTTTAACACAAAACACAGCTTTTTAAGCTATGATTTTATGTATAGAAGGGAAAAAAAGCTCTCCAACCCTACCATGCCCTGCCCCTGTGTGAAAAAGTAATTGCCCCCCCTTAGTTACTAAATCCACCAATTAACCAAATGTAATTGATAATTGGGTTTAATTTCGCTCGACGCGCCCAGGCATGATTACCGGCGGTCCTGCTGAACCCAAACATCAATTAAAAAGAACCTGTCTTACAAAGCGATGATGCCGCGATCTAAAGAAACCCAAGAACAGATGAGAAACAAGATCAATGACGTCCATCAGTCCTGAAAAGGCTTACAGATTCTTTCCTAAGGCTCTGGGACTCCAGCGATCCCCGGTGAAGCCACGATTTACAAACAGAGAAGACTTAGAATGGTGGAGAACCTTCTCAGGAGCGGCCGGCCGACCAAAATTCCTCCAAGAGCCCATCGACAACGCGACAAGAAGGTCGCAGAAGAACCCAGAACCCTGACGTGTAAAGAACCGGAGACCTCACTCGCCTCGGTGAAGGTCAGCGTTCCCGATTCCAGAACGAGAAAGACCGCGCAAAAATGTCATCCATGAGAGAGCTGCCACCCGAAAACCCACCGCTGACCAAAAACAACACAAAGGCTCATCTCACATTCACCTAAAAAACATCTCGGTGACCCCGAGGCTGTTGGGAGAATATTCTATGGACCAACGAGTCAGAAGGACGTGGGTCCTGTTACATCAGACATAAAACCTGACGGACACTGTGGTAGCGCGATGGTCTGGGCGACCTGCCACGATCGAAGGAACCACGGGTTGTCTCAACCAAAACATCCAGAAGGGGAACGTCCGGCCATCACTCCCTGACCCAAAATCCCAAGGGCGTTTTGGTTTAAGCAGCAGGGCGACGATCCGAAGCACACGACCAAGGCCACCTCGCGAGGAAAGTTGTGGAGGCCGAGTCAAGGACCCGACTGGAACCCGAATGAGATGCCGAGGAGCGGAAACCTTCAAAACTGCTGAATTCAAACAATTCCACCAAGAAATGCGGCCAAAACTCCTCCCTCTACGCCATTTACTACAAGTGTTTGATTGCAGTTGTTGCACCGAGGGTGGAACAGCCAGTTACTAGGTTGGGGGGGGCAATTACGTTTTCACATGGGCGATATGGGTTTCGATTAACTCTTTACCTTCAATAAATGAAATGATCGTTTATAATCTGCATTCTGTGTTACGCGGGTTATCTCCGTCCTCTATTATAATGAATTGGATGATTTGAAACATTTAAATGTCACAGCTCTGTGTATACCGTCTGAAACATAATATTTATAGAATCCTTTTAACAAATAACTTGTGAATCCCAGACCTTGCGAATACGGAGGGGAGTAAATTCTGGATAAAAGGAACATTACGCCAGATATATATACAGCGCCGGGGTAAGCTCACAGGACCCTCAGCCGGTAAAGACTAACTTTAGGAGACGGGCTCGGAGGCAAGTTGAAGGCGGGGGGGGTACAGACAAGCCGGGGCATTTGTTTAAATTAGAAGGTGACAAAGCACTAGGGGAATGAGCTATAATTTGTACGCAGGGTGGCGGATCGGTGGCTCTTGCGACTGTACAGGGAAGGATGCTGATCGCAGCGGCTATTAATAGGCAACGCCCCCCACCTGCGAATACGCTCAGTGTGGGTGGGTTTCTCCAACACCCTAAATATCAACTCATGCTGCGCTGTCATTAGGGCCGGGTAGGCTAAGTGGCAATCAAAGGCTGCGCAAGCAGGATTTATGAACCTCCGCAGTCGGATCTCATAGGCGTATCCGGAGCCCATGCCAGGGGCCCCGCCGGCACATTACATCCGTTGACCATTATTGCTACATAGAATAAAACCTGTAGGGAGATCAGCCCCATTCGGCCCCAGTCTAGTCGCCCGTTTCTCCTGCTGTAAAGGAGCCGTATGTCTATCCCATGTATGTTTAAATCCCCTCACTGTATTACCCTCTACCACCTCTGCTGGGAGGTAGTTCTACGTAAGAGTAAAAAGTGCTTCAAATTATATGAATGACATCCATGCTCCATGATATCCCCAGCCTGGCATGTATTCGACATGGAATGTTCAGCACCCAAAAGAGCTTGGGGGTAAGAAGGGTACGGGAAGGGGGGCAGAAAGTGGCATTTAATTGAATCAGATAACAATCACAACAATGAACAGCTGTTTGATCTTCACAGGTATAACAATGTATCTGATTACAAATCACATTAATATCAGCCGACGCAACCTTCTCCAGGAATAACTCCTGTGCGAATACGAAGGTCATACTAGAAGGGGGTTTTAATCGTATCTCCCACCATGAAGGGTATACTGTATACAGCGCTGGGGGGGGTTATATTACTGTATACAGCGCTGGGGGGGGTTATATTACTGTATACAGCGCTGGGGGTTATATTACTGTATACAGCACTGGGGGGGTTATATTACTGTATACAGCGCTGGGGGGGTATATTACCGTATACAGCGCTTGGGATACTGGTTTCCATTTTTACTAGTTTATCGAGCGCTAAAGAGCTTACAATGGGAGCCGATGACACTTTGTCAGACGTAAATCCAGATATCTGTATATTAGTTAATATGATATGTTCCTAGTAGATTGTAAGCTCCTGGGACCCCCCCCTTCCCCCAGTCTGTCTTAACCACGCTATGGAATCTGCTGCGCTATACTGGATTTACATGAACTTCAACTGTCCCGGCGCCAGCTGAGTGTGATGGGAGTGGTGGTCCAAAATGCCCTCGACTGCGCAACTCCTCACAGGTAGGTTCTATAATGAAATATCGCTCTGCTGTTTGCAGAAAGAGACCGCTAAGGGCATCACGTCACAGCCCTGATTACATGAACACATTGCGCTCTCGTCCGGCGGCTGCACCCCCGCCCCCCCCGACGTGGCTGTCTAAATATAATCCGGGTGTCTAGCAGGTGCTGCGACTTCTCTCGCTGACAGCCCAAAGACAAACAATGCGTAAGAAGAATCGCTTTGCAGACGCCTCGCTGGATGCGATTCCCTAGTTAGGAGAAGTCCCTGAACATACGCAGCCAGCTGCGCCCTAAGATCCCGGCAGGGAAAGGTGGTCCGCACAGAAATCCCCCCTATGGCAGGTGATTCCAGACGTCGCTCGCAAACGTCCCTGTGAAATCTCGCATGGCCTGCGGCAGGGATCTCTCGGGACTTGCTGACTTTGATCCAGGCAAAGAAATGACTATGGAATGCGGTTAACTATTTAGATGCCTTACATAGAAAGATTTGCAGAGACCCATCCAGCCCCCGTCTAGTCGCCCGTTCCTCCTGCTGCAAACCTTAATCAGTCGTTGGTCTCGTCTTAGATTCAGGAGCCCCATGCGCGTTTAATACCCTCACTGTATTACCCTCTACCACTTCTGCTGGGAGGCTGTTCCATTTATCTACCGCCCTCTCAGTAAAGCCTCCTTTGCCAAACATCCAAAATCCCCACATCTGTCTTCTCAGACCAGGCGTACGTTTCCACGTTCTGTGCCTTAACATAATCCCAAAAATTCTGTATGGAAACGGTCTGTGTATATAAATACAAACTAATCCCCTGTACAAAGACAGTTAAATAGAGCGGGAAAGGTTCATGACGTGACATATAATCTTAGCCAGAGGCAGAATAGTTAACACTACGTCCTTTAACACTTTAACTGCCAGTCGGGTGCCGGGGGAATACTAAGGATGGCGGCTTTCCGGCCCCCGCGCTTCACTCCGGAGCGTAAGGGAATCTTCCAGATATTTTGTGTCACAACAACGAAAATAACTGATCAGGGAGACCACCGAGCCACCCGGATTATTCCCTCCAAATGCCTTCGTTCCTGTGCTTAACCCTTTGTGTGCCAGAGGGCCCGTGCAGGATATGCTTTGCTTGCACCCTGCTGGGGATCAAGGGGTTAATAGCAAAAACCGTGATGTGGCTATTCCTTTAACACAGTGAAATAAAAAGTGTTTATATTCCGCGGTTCAGTAAAGAGATATATATATATATATATCTAAAAAAAAATGTCTTAGTTATTTTTTTTAAATGCCTCCTTTAATAAGTGATATTACACAATAGAACCGCGGATACAGAACGCAGCCGCCCAGGTAATGTGGTAACACAAGGGGTATTGCGACACAACCCGCCGCATGACAACATTGTCACGTGCACATTAACCATAGGGTGACAGGACCCCATTCCACGTCATTCACAATCCCCTAGGAATCTAAAGAGTTAAAGTATTATTATTATTAGCGAATAAACATCAAACATGCAGCAACAATAATATTACGCTATTTATTTTCTGCCACGTTCAAAGCGCGCCCCAGGGCAAGTAGGTCACCCCCTCCGCCATATCTACATTCCACGGACTGTGGGCCGCAACTCTCCTCAGCCTCACCAAGACCAGACACATGCTCATGCCCGATGGGATCTGTAGTCCCGGGATCGAGCATTGCACTGGGGGGGAGGGATGAAGCCGCAGAATCACGCCTGGTGTGAGCTGTGCAGCCGCCTGCAGCTGAGAATGTCACCCGTTAAGTATCGGTTAGCGGTTGCTGAGGACTCACCATGTCTGCGGTTCGTTGGTGGGTCGGTAAGAAAAGATCGGGGCGTAAATCTCACCGGAGCCTGCGTGACGGATCTCTGTGAGAATGAGCTGACAGCTGCGCAGCCAGAAATCTTATATATAAGGGCGGGGTCAGCAAACACCTAGCCACGCCCATTTGCAGGGAGGAATCGCATCTGTTATTTATGGCTCTGTGACTAGCCCAAGCAGAGAGGCGCGACTAATAACTCCACCCCCTCAGGGCGACGCCCACCGCAGGATCTGCTCAATAAGATTAACATCAACAGTATATGCGGAGAGGAAATCATTTGCATAGACCCGCCCCTTATTTCAAACGCTTGTGATCCTTGCTGCTTTCAGGCGTCTGTGTTTTAACCCATTAAATGCCAGATGTGTGCAGCGCATTGTCCTGTTTAAATGCCCATTTGTAATCATATTACTTTCATTATAATATCATTCAGTAAGATGAATATCCACATTTAAAGTGCCCTCAGTCCATCCTGCCCCTATCTGCCCCTGGGGTGGCAGTATGGGTAAGCATGCCCTGTCAGCTACCAAGTGTGGCAGATGGCCAGTCCGGGATATTCTGCACTGTCATTGGGGAAATTTTTCCAAATGCAGACGTTTCCCAACCAATGGGACATTTGTCAAAACAGTAGCCAGCTGGGATATAAGCCAGTTGGCAGCTATGGGTCTGTCACTGTGCGGTCGCTGGTGGTCGTTGATATGTTATTAACCCGTTAAAAGCGTTGTAGAGAGCTGCGGAAGATGTCCCTGTATTAGAGCGCAATCAAATTGTCTGTTCTCCGGAAAGATCGAGACTTCCCAAAACAGGCTCTCACATCAAATGTGTAGCAGTGGAATATCCCCCCCTCCCCCGTGTGACGTTTGGTTTGGCCCGTTTCGAAATTTTACGTTGGCGAAAAGCAGAAAGGCAGCTTTGTGTAATTTCCCGTCTAAACCGCTGTAAATAAAAGACACCAACGTGCAACGTAATCAGTCGCTGGTCTTGTCTTAGATTCAGGAGCCATATGCCTACCCCATACATGTTTAATACCCTCACTGTATTAGCCTCTACCACTTCTGCAGGGAGGCTGTTCCACTTACCTACCGCACTTCCTACAATTCCATCTAAGCCTCTGACCCTCCAGCTTTAGATAACAGCCTTTTTTTGTAACATTTCTCTTCCTTTGGAATAAACTCCCCTCCTGTACTTTGTTAAATCCCTTTATGTATTTAGGCGTCTCTCCCCCATCCCCCGGTGTCGGACATACGGAATGAAAGGTAAACGCTATTCTTGTGGATGTTTCGTGGCGTATTAAAGTTTATACATTGTATCAAAAACCTAATACAGTAACAAATAATAACAAGAAAAGGTAAATATATTGGATGCTTCTGGCTCTGAGATCTGGACTTTCATCACCTTGGTGTAAAATCTGACAATACCCCCCTAAGGCAGCTGCCCGCAGAAATTAACCCTTACAAAGCACAGAGTCGGAGGCTATTTAGGAGAGCATGCACTGATTTTAGAACAAAAGTTGCAGCAGATATATAAACGACAACATGGGGTTATTTAACTCTCAGTGCGCCGAGTTATTTTGCACGTGGATTCTGTAATCCGTTGTGCCAATTATTTGCTGCGTCAAAAAGGTCATCGCGGATAAAATTCACACCGCGCACCGGGAACTCTGACCCAAGAACCCGCTATGATGTCATATCCCAGCGCCTTTTATTGTACCAGAGATGCCCACCACAGTGGGAGGAGCCACTGGGATCGCTGGCCAAGGGTGGCCCCAAAGGTAAATACATCACTGGGAAGGGGCAACAGTGGAAACCAGATCCCCAATCTTGTATGCAACTTCTGCCTTCCCTCCTCACCGAAGATGACCAAATCTTCTAGATCTCTTATGCTTTTTTCTTTCTAGATGTTGATCCAAAGTGGTCGCTCCAGAGAGGAAACCAGATCCCAGATCTTCCTCTTCTGTGGCTGCAGCCCCCACGTGGAGATAAGAAGCCCCTTCCTTCTCTCCTTGCCTGAAGCCTAAGAAGGGTCAGGCCTGAAGAGGGACCCAGTGAGGCCTTCAAGGAGGGATGGTGGCCAGAAGACGCAGCCCACCCTGTCCCCTCAAAACTCCTCTGTGAAAAACAAAATAACACACGATAGAACATGGATAAAACACACGTGTAAAAAACTAAAGGAGTGCCAGAAAACATGTGATTGGATTGAGCCATATCGGCCTCAGGGGCATTTCTATGTGGAGGGTAAAAATAAAAGGGTTGAGGGTTCCAGGTGCTTCTCAGAGCGAGGAACATTGTGAGTATACTGCCCTCTAGAGGCAATTATTATTTCACAGAACATTTTGAGTATACTGCCCTCTAGAGGCAATTGTTATTTCACAGAACATTGTGAGTATTCTGCCCTCTAGAGGCAATTATTATTTCACAGAACATTGTGAGTATACTGCCCTCTAGAGGCAATTATTATTTCACAGAACATTGTGAGTATACTGCCCTCTAGAGGCAATTATTATTTCACAGAACATTGTGAGTATACTGCCCTCTAGAGGCAATTGTTATTTCACAGAACAGTGTGAGTATACTGCCCTCTAGAGGCAATTATTATTCTTGCGTATTTAACCAGAAAATACTCATAAGCAGAAATACACTATAAGGACAAAAGTATTGGGACACCTGAGCATTACACCAACAGGTACTTTGATGACATCACATTCTAACTACATAGATATTAATATGAAGTGAGTCCCCCTTTGCATCTATAACAGCATAGTTCATATAGGGGTATAATGCATATTCTTCTCGGTTGGTTTTAGGGTAAAGAGGGTCTAGTCGCCCGTTTCTCCTGCTGTAAAGACTCGAACCTTAATCAGTCGTTGGTCTCGTCTTAGATTCAGGAGCCGTATGCCTATCCCATGCATATTTAAATTCCCTCGCTGTATTACCCTCTACCACTTCTGCTGGGAGGCTGTTCCACTTATCCGCCACCCCCTTAGTAAAGTAAGACATTATGTCCTGATATCCTGAAGTTCTACGAAGTTTGTATTTCACAGCATGAAACTCTTTTTGTTACTACATTTATCTTCATAGAATCCAGTTAATGATATGAGAGCCTCCAGCTCATTCACAAAAATCCCACGTTTGCAGAGCTGGAGACCCGTTAATGGTGCCACGTGAAACCAGAGCGAGGGCCGGACCCCGAAACTGGATGAGCGACACAACAACAGTGCGTATCCGGGGGCAAATTAAACAAACACTGACCGGTGGGCCGCCCCAGAGGTAAATACCCCGCTGTGCATGAATGTGAAGTCTGGGGCAAAAAAAATCTCAACAGGGCGTCAGAAAAGACCGAACAAAGGAGTTTATTTGGTAATAAAGCGTAATACGGGACCCAGACCGGGATGTGGAACACGGCGCAGACCGAGGGGCAAACCGCGACGCAGACCGAGGGGCAAACCGCGAAGCAGACCGAGGGGCAAACCGCGGAACGCAGTCCTAATGACTCGAATAAAGCGCGCAGAGCCTTTCTGGGGGTTAAATTAAAGATGACAAAACCCTCGAAACTGACAGATTTGTTCTAAATTAGGAAGAAGCGAATTTACCAGATTAAACAGGGTTTCCTTTAAACTCCCCAATATTTTTCCTCCCCAAACATCCCCTCCCTGAGCTTTATTAATGAAACACAGTGAGTTACAATAAGAAAAAATCCCGCTTTGCTGCGTCGGCCGTAAATTATTGGGGATAACCTGAGTGCTGTTGGACCCGCAAAAAGTGTTATTAATGACGCAATTACAAGATTGCTTTCCTACCCTTTCCCTCTTCCTTTCCCTTCTTCCATTTCGCTTCCCTCTTTTCCCCCTTTAATCCCTCTCTTTCCTCTCCTTTCCCTCCCCTCTCTTTCCCTGTTCTTTTCTTCTGCATTTCCTCCCTTTCACTCACTTCCCGCTCTTTCCCCTTTTCTTCCCTCTTTTTCCCACATTCTTCTCTCTCTTTCCCTCTTCCTCCACTCTTGTTCCCTCCATTCTGGGTTCTGACTGGCTGTTGCCCCCAGGGGTCACCGTTTAGTGGTGGTCTTTATATGAGGGTCTTAGTGACGCTACTGGGTTTATTAAGCACACAAATCAAAATATTCTGATTAATAAAGTACGTATATTATTTATATAGCGCCTGCAGAGTCCGTAGAGCTTACAATAGTGAACGGTGAAAAATAAAATTCACAATATATACAACTAAACAATTACATGAAAGCATTTTAAAACAAACTAGTACAGAAGGAGAAGAGGGTCCTAGGAGCTTACAATCTATCAGGAGGATGAGGGGCCTATTATTAATCATTAATTCTTGCATATATTCATCAATATAACGCTATCATACTCCACAGCGCTGTACAAATAAGAGTCCTAGAAACACAAAAAATAGAATTTGGCGGCAGATCGGCCCCATCCGGCCCCCGTCTAGTCGCCCGTTTCTCCTGCTGTAAAGACTCAAACCTTAATCAGTCGTTGGTCTCGTCTTATATTCAGGAGCCGTATGTCTATCCCATGCATGTTTAATACCCACTACCATTTCTGCTGGGAGGCTGTTCCACTTGTCTACCACCTATCAGTCTTACATTGGGTTAGCTTCCAGGTACAGGTTGTTAAATGATTTAAGCTGTGTACGAATAAGTGATATAAAAGGGGATATTTTCCTGGACTGATTACTGATACAGTTTTCTCACTCGGATGAGTCCATTTTCATAATTTGGTAGCTTTTTTTTAATATTTGAACCCAAAATAAATCTCCCCTATCATACCCACCACATAGTCTTCTCCCTCCTGTTTTGCCCCTTTCCCTCCTTCACGTCCCTGGTTTGGCCTCTAACTCCCTCCTGTTTTGCCCCAGTCCCGCCATCTCACCCCCTCCTCTATTCTATTGCCCGTGTTGTGATTCTGCCCAGGGGGTCCCATTGAGCCCTTTGCCCCCGAGCTGCCCCTCCCCAGCCGGGTTTTGTTGACCCAAATACCCCGGGAGATTCTGCGTCCTGGAGACAGGGAGGCGTTGGCTGCTCCCCCGCCGTTACTAAGGACCCCCCTTCCGTTACTAAGCACCCTCTCTGTTACTAAGCGCCCTCCCAGTTACTAAGGGCGCTCCTGTAACTGCCATATAAACGGGCAGCAGACACAGCAACGGCAGAAGACCTCCAGAATCCGAGTACATCGCTCACCGGGACCAGGAGACATCAGCCAGCAACATGGTAAGCGTTTACCCCGAGCACACTGTCAGCCTGCACTGCCTGCCTGTACCCGAGCATACTATAGGCCGCACTGTCCTTTCTATCTATTCTGTATGTCCCTTGTACCTTTGTTATTTTGTCTGTACCCGGAGCATACTATATGCTGTACTGTCCTTTCTGTTCTGTCTGTACCCCTGAGTACACTGTCAGGCATTACAGCCCTATCTATTCTGTATGTTCCTTGAACACACTGCTAACCTGTGCTGCCTATATTGTCTGTACCCTGAGTACACTGTCTGTGCTGTCCTATCTATTGTGTCTGTACCCTATGCATACTATCGCATCTACTATCCTATCTAGTCTGGGTATACCTTGAGTACACTGTCAGGCTTTCCCTCTCTCTCTCTTCCTCTGGGGTATTTCTCACCTGATAACTGCCCCTCCCCAGCCCCATCCCGCTTTCCACCCCAGGTTTATAGACCTTTCATTGGGGGCTCCTCCGGAGTCACCTTTTCTGTCCTTACGCTGGCTGAGCATTGTGGGATTTATCATTCCAATCCCAGCCAGATGGCAGCCTGTTTGTTTCCCCGGTTTGGGTTCTCGTTCCTGGTTCAGTCTCTTTAGTTCCGTTCCTTTCCCGGTTACTATTTGATTTTATTCCCTCCTCCGCGTTATACCCCGTCTCACTCTCCTCTCTCATTATTTGCCCCACAGAGGGAATGTATCTCAGTTCACGTCGGGCAGGCCGGAGTCCAGATTGGCAATGCATGCTGGGAGTTGTACTGTCTGGAGCACGGGATCCAGCCTGATGGACAGATGCCCAGCGATAAAACCATCGGCGGGGGAGACGATTCCTTCAACACCTTCTTCAGCGAGACCGGGGCGGGAAAACACGTTCCCCGAGCTGTGTTTGTGGATCTGGAGCCCACTGTGATTGGTGAGTATGAGGTTCTGTGGCTTGTGATTGGTCCGTGTTAAATATATATTTGGGGGGAATATGGAGGGGAAAGGTGGTGAGATGAAGCCGGGTCTACACTCAGCTCCACCAGAACCAAATCTCCCGTTAGTTTGGGGTTTGAAGATCTTCTAAACACCGTTTGGCGAGAGGCTTAACCGCTGTAACTTTTACTGTACAGACGAGGTGCGGACGGGAACCTACAGACAGCTTTTCCATCCTGAACAACTCATCACCGGCAAGGAAGATGCCGCCAACAACTACGCCCGCGGTCACTACACCATCGGCAAGGAGATCATCGACCTGGTGCTGGACAGAATCCGCAAGCTGGTGAGTTCCGTTTGGATCTTCTCAATAACTCAACAGTTTCCTTAGAAGTAGTTTTGGAATTCTTGGATACTCCCTCTCTGATTATTTGAATCTTATGAAGGATCGGAAGGATACAAAAGTAGCAAAGTTCCTTCAGAATGTAGAGCAGAATAGGAATGAGTTTTCTGGTGTGTCTGACGTTGTGTGTTTTATCCCGCAGGCCGATCAGTGCACCGGTCTCCAGGGCTTCCTCATCTTCCACAGCTTTGGAGGAGGCACCGGCTCAGGCTTCACCTCCCTGCTGATGGAACGTCTGTCTGTCGACTACGGCAAGAAGTCCAAGCTGGAATTCGCTATTTACCCGGCTCCTCAGATCTCCACGGCTGTGGTTGAACCATACAACGCCATCCTCACGACCCACACCACCCTGGAGCACTCAGACTGCGCCTTCATGGTGGATAATGAAGCCATTTATGACATCTGCCGCAGGAACCTGGATATCGAGCGTCCGACCTATACTAACCTGAACCGTCTGATTGGCCAGATTGTTTCCTCGATCACGGCCTCGCTCAGATTTGATGGGGCTCTGAATGTGGACTTGACAGAATTCCAGACCAACCTGGTGCCCTATCCCCGTATCCACTTCCCCCTGGCCACTTACGCCCCCGTTATCTCTGCAGAGAAGGCTTACCACGAGCAGCTATCTGTTTCCGAGATAACCAATGCTTGCTTTGAGCCGGCCAACCAGATGGTGAAGTGTGACCCCCGGCACGGTAAATACATGGCCTGCTGCCTCCTGTACCGAGGGGATGTGGTGCCCAAAGATGTTAATGCTGCTATTGCCACCATCAAGACCAAGCGCACCATCCAGTTTGTGGACTGGTGCCCAACAGGTTTCAAGGTTGGTATTAACTACCAGCCGCCCACCGTGGTCCCAGGTGGAGATCTGGCCAAGGTACAGAGAGCCGTGTGCATGTTGAGTAACACCACGGCCATCGCCGAGGCCTGGGCTCGCCTGGACCACAAGTTTGACCTGATGTACGCCAAGCGTGCCTTTGTGCACTGGTATGTGGGAGAAGGAATGGAGGAGGGAGAGTTCTCCGAGGCCCGAGAGGACATGGCCGCCCTGGAGAAGGATTACGAAGAGGTTGGCACTGACAGCGTGGATGGCGGGGAAGAGGGGGAGGAGGGAGAAGAGTATTAAAAAGACTATAGAATGTCTGTCTAAAAATGTATTTTAAATAAAGATATTTTCTTCAATTTTTGTGTTTGATTTTGATAAAGAGAGCCTGTACGCTACTCCGGATAAATGTATATAACATCACAACCGATAGATCATAAATAATAATAAAAAATCAGTAAGCTTTCATAGAGGGTTAATCATAAGCTAAACTAAGTTAATGCTAAGGGCCCCTAGGAGAATGGGGCCCCTGCTGTCATTATTACAGAAAATTCCCCATTTGGTATATTTACTGCAAGTAAATAATAAAAAAATAAAAAATTAGCCCCTTGATCAACCCCCCTCACCCGATCTGCGCATGTCCTGTTAAATTCACAGTAGGGACATTCACAATTGAACAGCTGATGCAATCAGCAGGGACATTCCACTGGTTGCCATGGTAACTGCACCATATTTAGAACTATGGACCACAATTGCTCTTTATACATAACTCTCAATATTTCAGTAACCCCTTTTTAATGGGTTGGAAGGGAAGCTGGCAATATGCGTGCTTGGGGGGCTAATATGATGTAACTCGGGCTCCAGGGCACCCCTTCTCTGTTATAAATGTTACACGGACCATTTGTTTAGCACAAATTTCACTTTAACACTGGATGTATCCATACATTGCACCTGAAAATGATAAGAAGCATAACTCCCAAGTGTCCCTGTTAAGGAGGAAGAGTCCTTTTTTGGCCCCCAATGCCTCTCTTTCTTCCCCAGATATCCCTCTCTCCCCCCTAATGTCCCTTTTTTCCTCCCCTGATGCCCCTCGTTTCTAGGAGCTCAGAATGTTTGTTGGGAATGAGGGTTCTACAGCCCTAAAAGCCCCGATAATGTGTATAGAAACAGCAGAAAATTAAATTATAAATAAAATCCAATTTTCTTCCTTTAAATACCCCACTCAGCCATATAAATAACTACCAACAGGTTACAAAGTAACATTAAAAGTCAATGTTGGCCCAGCTAAAGAAACCACTTTTGACTAAAGACCCAACCCATGGCAAACAGATACCACCTGACACATCCCGAAGCCCCTCTCATTTCCTGCAAAGTTTCAGTTTTTGTGACAGTTGGGGGTAGCATTCTGTACCCCCCTCCCCAATGGGCCAATCAAATAAATCGATCCAAATTAACCATTTCTCTACCATCTCCCCCCCCCCAGAGGCAGAGATCGCACGGTTTTGGTTGGCAGCTCACATCCTTTGGCTTCCGGCCGTGACAATGTAACAAACCGTATCAAACAAACATTTGGAGGAGTATCTGTAACACTGTGTTGTGTTTGTGTTGGGGGGGTGGGGTGATGTATACAACACAACCCTGATACAATGTAGCAGGCATCACCATGGTAACCAACTGAATATTCATGCAGATTGCCTCATTGTTATGCGTTTACATCGGAATCTTTATACATAACCCCCGCCAGGGTATTTACTACCACCCCTCGGTGTGAAATCCTTTATTAACTGTAAAGTATGTTTCTGATGCTGTGCATTAACCCCTTGGCTGCTAAGCCATTTCACACCCTGGTGCTAAGCTAGTTTTCGGCATTTTGGTGCATCTCACGTTTAAACGCGTTTCAAGTACATTTCTTGGGAATAAACAATACAAACCATATATTGTTTTTTTCAGCACACCCAGCAGATTCCACATATACCATTTTTATATGTGTATGTCTCATTAGATTTGCAAAATACAACCAAAAATGGGAAAAAAGTGTAATTTTTCACTTCCAACTCAATAAAAACTAGTTTGTAATGTTATTTTTCTAAACTCTAATATCAAAACCTGTGTTGCTAAATATTTGTAGTAGGTAACCGGTCTAAAATAAACAGACATTGAGAACAGTAGACTGTGTTTTTCTAATATTTTATTGCTAAAAGTTAAATTTATTAGACTATCACAAAATTCATCTTTAAATTTAATGCATGGCTGCGTCAATTAAACAGCTCTAGCTGCCCGAGATGTTAAAATATGCCAACAAAACTATATATTTTTAGAAACTACACCCCCAGCCGCAGCAAATGAGGTCTTATTTGTATTTGTATCACAAATCTGACTTGCACAACAAATAAGTGAATATCACACAAATAAAAATAAAAAATAAATAAAATTAAAAGCGACAAGTTCATTTATGTCTTCCGCACTCCAGGTTTGTCCTAGAAACACATGCAGCCCCTCATTTGATGCGCCAAGGGGTGTAGTTTCTGAAAATATATACTTTATGTACCATAATTTAACTTCCCAGCTGCCTAGAGCGGTCTAAATGCAGCCATCACCCCTAAATGTTTTAAGACAATTTTTTAACAAGATTCTCCAATCTGCCATATCTGAAGTTAAGGTGGTCGAGACATCTGGGAAGTTAAATTAGGGTACATAAAGTACACATTTCAAGAAACTACACACCTTGGAGCTTCAAATGAGGGGTTACATGTATTTCTAGGACAAAAGTTAAGTTCACAGATAATGATGGAATATGTCGCTTTGGCTAGAAAATATGTTTTTTCTAACCATAGCGACATGTTCATTTGTGTCTTGCGCACTCCAGGTTTGTCCTAGAAACACATGCAGCCCCTCATTTGATGCGCCGAGGGGTGTAGTTTTTGAAAATATGTACTTTTTGTGCCATAATTTAACTTCTTACGTGAGCAGTAATGCCACGTCAAGGCTTCAACCCTAATTACTGACCATTCACACGCTTTTCATATCTCCATTCACTCGCAGAAGCACACACCATACTTTCCATACATTCACTCGCAGAAGCACACACACCATTCTTTCCCCTTACAATCCCAAAGAGATGATCGTAAAGGGAGAAAGACATCACTTTTACAGCAAAAATAAGTTTTGCAGTAAAAATGCAAGGGGCTCCAGGGATGACATGGTTAACTTACGTACTACAGGCTATATGGCTGATTTTTGCAATTCATCTGGATTTCAAAAATTGCCTTCCTCTACCATTGGCTAAATTTAACTCCATGATCAAAGGGATCATGGGGTTAAAATTTAGTATCGGCCATTTTTAAAAAGGGAATGTAACTTTTTATAGCTGTATGATCACTGTGGTAACATTGGCTACCACAGTGATCATTTAGCTAGAATACTTAAACTTTTTTTTTTTAAAAGTTAAACCAGTTTATGTTAGATAATTAAATTTGGGGGTCTCTAGGCAACTTTGATCTTTATTTATCTGCCTTTAGAGACCCCCAAATCATTTTTTTTTACTTTTTGTGTACATTTTTATTTTTTTAACATAATATTTTTTATTCTTTTTTTACAAGCATTATACCGTTGGAAAGGTGAGGCGATTACCTTTCCAACGGCATATGTTGGGGCTCTGTAGCTGCTCAGATGCCTGAGATACAGGCATCTAAGCAGCATGCCCCCATACCGTGAAAACTGACAATTGTCAGTTTTCAATAAAGTTGCGCGGTGACGTCATCGCGTCATTACGCGCGACGTCACCGGCCGGATCGGGTGGTCCCAGTGATGCCCTTCAAAATGAGGGGCAGATCGCCGGGGTAGGTGGTGATGGGGGTCCACAGACCCCCATCAAGGTAGGAGAGTGCTAGCGACGGCATGGTGCCGTCGTTAGCACCTGACTGGGACTGCTAGCGACGGCACCATGCCGTCGTTAGCAGTCAAGGGGTTAATATTTTATATGCATTAAAAACCTATATTGTGATCACCTTTACAGGGTGTCCCCGAGGTCACCTTCTGGCTCCTCTGTGCCATTGTCTTGTGCATTGGGGTATGATGTCATATCCATACCTGGGAACTCTCAGGGTTTTAGCCCCAATCTCAGGGTGAAGGGGCAGATTCTCAGGGTCACAAAGTCTGGAGATGACGCCTTCCTATTCTACCCTGGTGTGATCAAATATAAGACTCCCAGTTGGTGCTTTTGCTGCCAGTATGTTATGGTTGATGTCCCTGCTTGAATGCAGGTGACTCAATTAAGTGTATCTTTAAATAATGACAAGTCAGGGTTTCCATGACAACCGGTATTAGAGTCATATGGGTAACACATTTGGAGAGTCACTAGATAGAATTTGCACAATGAGCTATTAAAGGGTTAATATTTCAAGAGTCTCAGGGTCCGCTCATTTAGGGAGTCCCCAGGTATGGGCAGAACCCGGCGCCCCATTTTTAAAGCGCAGCATGGAAGGAAACGTTGGAGGACTATGCTGACTCAGCACAGGCCTCTGTAGGGTTAATGGGCTGGTTGGGAGATCAGGCTCCCTGTTATGCATGAACGGTTTTCGTGCAAAGTCTTATTACCATGGAAACCAACACAGTGGTTCCATAACGTAAGAGCACTCTATTATTATTTATTGATTTATATAGCGCAGTCATATTCCGCAGCGCTGTACAATAGGTAAACAGGACATAACAAAGAGTCCATCACATGACAATTACAGAAACAAAAGGAAGGCCCTGCTCACAGGAGCTTACAATCTATTAGTTGCTATGGCAATAAGATTGCTTTTCAAACTTTGGAAATACTTGCAATATATTCAAGCCTCAGACCCCGATTTACACTGATGTGAAATACAAACATTCTAAATTCGCACTAATGTGCATTTTTATTATTTTTTTTTCAATGTTTAATTTATTTTTATATTTTCCTTTTTTATTATTATTCATTTGTAATATTACTTATATTTATACTTATTTATACAGAACTGTGGCCAGCACAAGCCATGACAAAAAAATAAAAAACCGCATCTGTTTCCATGGTTACTGCTATAGATTTAGCGCTTCAGGATTGCTCTTTATAAATATTCATATTTTATTTTGGTTGTTTAATAAATACGGTGAGATCGGCCAGCTATAATAATATCGTTCCGTATACTAAGAGTTTAGGTTTTGGTATTCCCGATACCGTCATTATTTTTGTTTATTTTTACAGGTTCAGCAGAATCCGCGACGTCTCAGGAGTTATACAGAACAAAGACAATTATACAGACACAGCGGGGGAGGGGGGCCTTGTTCCCTAGAGCTTACTATCTAAAGATACCTCAAAGTCACCAGAATAAAATATTAGCCAAAACTCATTACTGCCAAAAAAACATATTTGTGATAAATCTAAATCAGGGAATGAGATATTTTCAGAACTTTAGGATTTTAATTTAGCTAAACAATCTTATCTTGACATGTATGCTTTTGCCCCATTTAATGCCCCAGACACACTTTCCCTCCTTATTTCCCTCCATCTGCCCCTTGCCCTGGGGTCACACATGGTCTCCTGTTCCCTCCATCTCCTCATCTCCCTCCTTTTTTGTATTACCCCTCATTTTACATCTCCATCCCCGACTCCCTCCTGTTTTGCCCCAGTCCCGCCATCTCACCCCCCTCTCCTCTATTCTATTGCCCGTATTGGGATTCTGCCCCTCTGCCCAGGGGGTCCCATTGAGCCCTTTGCCCCCGAGCTGCCCCTCCCCAGCCGGGTTTTGTTGACCCAAATACCCCGGGAGATTCTGTGTCCTGGAGACAGGGAGGCGTTGGCTGCTCCCCCCGCCGTTACTAAGGACCCCCCTCCGTTACTAAGCACCCTCTCCGTTACTAAGCTCCCTCCCAGTTACTAAGGGCGCTCCTGTAACTGCCATATAAACGGGCAGCAGACACAGCACCGGCAGAAGACCTCCAGAATCCGAGTACATCGCTCACCGGGACCAGGAGACATCAGCCAGCAACATGGTAAGCGTTTACCCCGAGCACACTGTCAGCCTGCACTGCCTGCCTGTACCCGGAGCATACTATAGGCCGCACTGTCCTTTCTATCTATTCTGTATGTCCCTTGTACCTTTGTTATTTTGTCTGTACCCTGGGTACACTGCCACACTGCAGGGTTTTATTTGTACCCCTGAGCACACTGTCAGCCTCTATCTGTCCTACCTATTCTGTGTGACCTTGAGTATTTTGGAGCTTCTCTCAGTAGGAAATCAGTAAGAAAATATCCTTATCTGTTTTACTTGCTTAAATAACGTCCATAACCCCCCCCATCCCTTCTCACTCTCCTCTCTCATTATTTGCCCCACAGAGGGAATGTATCTCAGTTCACGTCGGGCAGGCCGGAGTCCAGATTGGCAATGCATGCTGGGAGTTGTACTGTCTGGAGCACGGGATCCAGCCTGATGGACAGATGCCCAGCGATAAAACCATCGGCGGGGGAGACGATTCCTTCAACACCTTCTTCAGCGAGACCGGGGCGGGAAAACACGTTCCCCGAGCTGTGTTTGTGGATCTGGAGCCCACTGTGATTGGTGAGTATGAGGTTCTGTGGCTTGTGATTGGTCCGTGTTAAATATTTTTGGGGGAATATAGTGGGACCCTCATCCTTCTTCAGATAATTATTAAGAGGGGAAAGGTGGTGAGATGAAGCCTTTAGAAGATCTTCTAAACACCGTTTGGCGAGAGCCTTAACCGCTGTAACTTTTACTGTACAGACGAGGTGCGGACGGGAACCTACAGACAGCTTTTCCATCCTGAACAACTCATCACCGGCAAGGAAGATGCCGCCAATAACTACGCCCGCGGTCACTACACCATCGGCAAGGAGATCATCGACCTGGTGCTGGACAGAATCCGCAAGCTGGTGAGTTCCGTTTGGATCTTCTCAATAATTCTTGGATACTCCCTCTCTGATTATTTGAATCTTATGAAGGATCGGAAGGATACAAAGTAGCAAAGTTCCTTCAGAATGTAGAGCGGAATAGGAATGAGTTTTCTGGTGTGTCTGACGTTGTGTGTTTTATCCCGCAGGCCGATCAGTGCACCGGTCTCCAGGGCTTCCTCATCTTCCACAGCTTTGGAGGAGGCACCGGCTCAGGCTTCAGCTCCCTGCTGATGGAACGTCTGTCTGTTGACTACGGCAAGAAGTCCAAGCTGGAATTCGCTATTTACCCGGCTCCTCAGATCTCCACGGCTGTGGTTGAACCATACAACGCCATCCTCACGACCCACACCACCCTGGAGCACTCAGACTGCGCCTTCATGGTGGATAATGAAGCCATTTATGACATCTGCCGCAGGAACCTGGATATCGAGCGTCCGACCTATACTAACCTAAACCGTCTGATTGGCCAGATTGTGTCCTCGATCACGGCCTCACTCAGATTTGATGGGGCTCTGAATGTGGACTTGACAGAATTCCAGACCAACCTGGTGCCCTATCCCCGTATCCACTTCCCCCTGGCCACTTACGCCCCTGTTATCTCTGCAGAGAAGGCTTACCACGAGCAGCTATCTGTTTCCGAGATAACCAATGCTTGCTTTGAGCCGGCCAACCAGATGGTGAAGTGTGACCCCCGGCACGGTAAATACATGGCCTGCTGCCTCCTGTACCGAGGGGATGTGGTGCCCAAAGATGTTAATGCTGCTATTGCCACCATCAAGACCAAGCGCACCATCCAGTTTGTGGACTGGTGCCCAACAGGTTTCAAGGTTGGTATTAACTACCAGCCGCCCACCGTGGTCCCAGGTGGAGATCTGGCCAAGGTACAGAGAGCCGTGTGCATGTTGAGTAACACCACGGCCATCGCCGAGGCCTGGGCTCGCCTGGACCACAAGTTTGACCTGATGTACGCCAAGCGTGCCTTTGTGCACTGGTATGTGGGAGAAGGAATGGAGGAGGGAGAGTTCTCCGAGGCCCGAGAGGACATGGCCGCCCTGGAGAAGGATTACGAAGAGGTTGGCACTGATAGCGTGGATGGCGGGGAAGAGGGGGAGGAGGGAGAAGAGTATTAAATCGATGAACACAAAATGTAAACTATTATTTCTTGATATTTATTTTAAATAAATCATCTTATTAAACAATTTCTGTGTTGAAATCATTATTCCAGCAAATAACATTATCTCTCCCCTGATTGTTGTTGTTATTAGCCTCTACCACCTCTGCTGGGAGCTGTTCCATTCATCTACCGCTCTCTCAATAACGCTTCCTTCCAATATATCTAAACCTCTGACCCCAGGTATGCTAGAACTGAACATTCTATTAAGACTTAAATGCGCAGATAGAGACAGGTGGACCCTCCTTTCATTTATGTCACATATATATTGGGTTTGGGTGCATTAATGATTGAAGTGCATGCGTGGGGCAATTAAACTGGATTCCTGTCCCAGTCCTCACATCACTCCCAATATACCTGGGAATTCTCAGGATTTACCCCAATCTGAGGGTTCCTGGATGAATGTCCTTTTTCTCGGGGATCAGTACATTCCAAGGTTCGTCACGGCAGGTTTTTTTACGGTATCTCCCATCAGAACAAAAATCTCACTTTTCACCGAGGTCGGGGAGGCAGTACAAGGTGTTACACAGTACAAGGTGGGGTCACATGTTATTTCTTGTGGATGGTTAATAAGTGGAATAGCCTCCCAGCAGAAGTGGTAGAGGGTAATACAGTGAGGGGATTAAAACATACATGGGATAGGCATACGGCTCCTGAATCTAAGACGAGACCAACGACTGATTAAGGTCTGACAGCAGAAGAAACAGAAGATTCTATGTGCCTAAATTAACTCTTAATGTAGCTGCCAGCTTTTGCCCCAACATGTTAGTGACTCTAAAATTCCTCTAAAATAGTCGCAGGAAAGAGGAATTCCACCCTCTTATAACAGCCCCCCAAGGGGGTAGTAATCTGATCTAAAGACACTAGGGCATCTGAGAAACACCGGGGCCCCCAGGTGAGGCAGGTGGAACACCACATTTTGTTAGTTTGGTCTCAAATGTTCAAGAACATTCTATTGTATGTTATTAGAGCACGATTCGATTAGCTATATTCTATAAGCAGGTCTGCACCCCTAAAATACCCTAAAAGGGTAACAGCAGGGGCATCTTCTGCAAAAGTATGTCTTCATTCTGTCCGTGTTATTGTTCATTCTGTATATTGTTATTGTTTGTTTGTTCTGTATATTGTTATTGTTTGTTTGTTTTGTATAATGTTAATGTTATTGTTATGGAATCTCATGGGGTTCATAACTGTCCTTACAGACCGGCACATCCTGCCAATAGCTGCCTCTGTCACAATGTAACAAGTGTGCCAGCGCAGCCAGTCCAGCTCCACCTCCTCCCCAGCAACAGCCAATCAGCAGCTGCCTTTGAGTTGTACAACATGACTGGGGCGGGGCTGCTGTCAACCCAATGTCATATACTCCTCCCCCCACTAACTGCTGGGGGTGTGGTCTGGCTACTGATTGGTTGGAAGATTGAAAGCTCGCCTGGTATTTTCTGGACCTTTCTTTTCAGCTGATTATGACGTCATGTTAGAGAAGAAAAAACAGAAACAAGAAAAACATTCAGACTGAGACCCAGAGAAGCAGATCGAGAGCATCGCCTGATACCAAGAGAGCGAGGTAATAGAGACAAGGGGCATTAGTGAGAGCTAGTCTGATACTCAGACAGGGGGTATTACAGACAGTCTGATACCCAGACAGGGGGTATTACACGCAGTCTGAACTCAGACAGGGGATATTACAGACAGTCTGACACTCAGACAGGGGGTATTACAGACAGTCTGATACTCAGACAGGGGGTATTACAGACAGTCTGATACTCAGGCAGGGGGTATTACAGTCTGATACAGATAACAGCCAGGGATAGGGGGTTTTAGAGACAGAGAGATTCTGATACACAGAGACAGGGGGTGTTAGAGATAGTTTTAAACCCAGAGACAGGAGGTATTAAGAGCAGTCTGACACCCAGAGACAGAGTATTATAGACAGTCTGACACCCAGAGACAGAGTATTAGAGACAGTCTGACACCCAGAGACAGAGTATTAGAGACAGTCTGACACCCAGAGACAGAGTATTAGAGACAGTCTGACACCCAGAGACAGAGTATTATAGACAGTCTGACACCCAGAGACAGAGTATTAGAGACAGTCTGACACCCAGAGACAGAGTATTATAGACAGTCTGACACCCAGAGACAGTCTGACACCCAGAGACAGTCTGACACCCAGAGACAGAGTATTATAGACAGTGTGACACCCAGAGACAGAGTATTATAGACAGTGTGACACCCAGAGACAGAGTATTATAGATAGTGTGACACCCAGAGACAGAGTATTAGAGACAGTCTGACACCCAGAGACAGAGTATTAGAGACAGTCTGACACCCAGAGACAGAGTATTATAGACAGTGTGACACCCAGAGACACTGACACAAATACACTGACCTCATCTGCTGAGGATACATCAAAGGTGAGTGTTGGTGGGCATTAGAGAGTAAGGGGGCGTGATAAAGAGACAGGGGGGTATTGGGTTCCTGATAATACCCCCTCCATGGTGGATCAGACCAGGGTATGTAATATTAACAGTGATATTATACCGAAAGATGGGGTAAGGGGCATGTTGGGGCATTTTATTACCCTCTGTATACCCTATTCCTGCCTGTGGGCCCCAGAGTACCGAGAGTCTCCGGGGGCCGATGTGGATCCATAGCACAGAAATACAGAGAGTAACCCCTTCATGCCCACAGGAGACAAAGTGACTGGAAGCTGATCCGTCTGTCTGCTGGGCAGATGGCTTCACCAGCCGGGGGTTATTAGGCTGCAGGAGGGAGATTAGACCTTCTGGGAGGGCAGATTACTGCAGAGGGGCAGTTGCCGGGTAAATATATGAGTCATGCTATATGTGGTGTATCGTACACTGTATCTGATGCTCTGTATGTTTTATTTCTTTAAGGTCCTGGTATATTAGGATTAACCCTTTGCGGGGTATGGGTTGATTCGGGGTTGGACGCCTCGCCTGCAGAGCTTGCATCTCTCTGGAGCCGATCTAACCTCAGCGGTCTCTTCCTAGGCGCCTTTCTTCTAACATTTAACCTTTTCTCTGCCTGCATCATCAAGAAACTCCAACAGGGGTGAGTAGTACTTAATTCACATTAATTAATACAAGTTATTCATGAATAAAAACTGTAAATATTCCTCGGCTTCAAGACTATATTGTATGCAACAACAACTTAATATACTCAGCCTTGGCCAAAGGTCAGCAACCCCCAGCATCCTCAGCCAACCAGCCATAGCAGTTTTAATACCAACAGCAACAATAGCAAGCCAACGTACAGATTATTTTTTGGCGGCTAAAAAATACTATTGCTATCATATTATTGAAAGCGACAGCCTGTTGCCATGAAATTGAGGGTGGTAGATATGTAGAACAGCTTCCCAGCAGAAGTGGTAGGGGGTAATACAGTGAGGGTATTAAACATGCATGGGATAGACATACGGCTCCTGAATCTAAGACGAGACCGACGACTGATTTAAGGAAAATCGGGTGACTAGATGGGGGGGAATGGTTCTGATCTGCCATCGGAGGCTATGTTCGGATGAGGGTGATGGGCGTTATGGTGCAGACACAGCAGGCCGAATGCCAAAATGTCTGTGTCATCTGTCCGTGCCGCTGTGCTGAGCGCCAACACGTTCCATAAATAGGGTCCCAACCAGCTGCCGTCGGCGCCATGCTGGGGAGAGGGGGCGCAGGGGGCAGACAGGACAGGAGGTCCATAGCGTGACTCATACATGCTGGGCTGTTACCCCTGGCCCGTGTGAAACGTGTGCGGAGAGCGGTTTGTTTTACCCCCGGGGTCCTGTGCGATCTCGCTTCATTAATCTGTGTTTACTCTGCTGGGTCACATGCTTTGTGCCAGAGGGGTAATCGGCACTGAAGGGGTTAATGAGAGCGAGCATCTGGAAGAAAAAACATTAAAATATTTAACGAGAAACCCGAGTTATCAATATTTATATATTTATTCTGTGGATAGGGTGAGGAAAGAGGACCCTCGAGGGAGGAGTGGGGCAATTAGGGTAGGGGAGAGATGCATCAGGGGAGGCAAGAGGGGCACAGGGGTTTGGGAACCATAGAGGGACTGTCACTCGTGAAGAGAGACACTTAGCAGGTATGGAGCCTTATGACAGTAGTAGCTGCCCCCCGCCCCGCTTCCTATTTCAGGTAAATTAGGTCTTTGGATACAAACGTAACCCGATACACAGTAACACGGATCAGCCCCCAGCCGGCCCCCGCACATACGTGTGACCCACATTGTGAATGTACCTTGGTGGGGTAGACGGGGGCCGAAATGGGTTCATCGGTAGGAATCTGTCGAGTCCGGAGTCGGCGGGGGTAAACAATGAAATATCATTTGCTGTTGCGTTTATTTGTGTAGCACCGGCAGAGTCCGTAGCGCCGTTACGGCAGAGTCAGTAAAATCATTTGAATTTCCTCTCTTTCCAGAGGTTCTCAGAGAAGGGAATCATGGGGGATTATTATGAGATCCTCGGGGTTCCCCGAAACGCCTCTCAGGATGACATCAAAAGAGCGTAAGTTCCGAGGACAAGAAAAGGATCACCAACAGGGAGCCGGAGGATTGGTTGCCGTAGAACGGACAATAATTTGGGATTAGGTTCCTGCCTGGGTGTCTAAATGAATGGACCCCGAGATTCTTAAAATATTAACCCTTTAATAGCCCCTAGTGATGATTCTATGTAATGATTCGCAAAAAATGTGTTACCCAAATGCTTCTAATACCGGTTGTCATGGAAACCTATCAACTGTAACATACTGGGGGCAAAAGGGCCAATTTGGGGTCTTATATATGATCCCAGCTGGGGGGAGAATAGGAAGGAGTCAGATGCAGGCTGTGTGACCCTGAAAATCTGCCTCTTCACCCTGAGACTGGGGCAGAAACCCTGAGGTGGGGTGATATGTTGGAAGGATATGGGGTGTTCCACATAAATAGATTTTACCGGACATGGAAAGCACGCGGAGTAACGCCTTCATGCGGTTCTATGCTGGACGCCGGGTGATTGCCTGCTGACTCGGGTATTTGTGTCTCGTATTCAGGTATCGCAAGCAGGCTCTGAAGTGGCATCCAGATAAAAACCCCGACAACAAGGAACACGCAGAGAAGAAGTTTAAAGACATCGCTGAGGCTTATGAGGTTTTATCAGACAGTAAGTGAGATCCAGCGCAGACGGGGTTAATGTTGTAAATGATTATTGTAGCTGGAAAGGCTGATTTTGAATGGAATCTCTTCATAGGCGCACAGAGGCCCTTTATCACTCCCATCACTCCTGTGCTCCAATGGCCCTTTATCATTCCCATCACTCCTGGGTTCCAATGGCCCTTTATCACTCCCATCACTCCTGTGTTCCAATGGCCCTCTATCACTCCCATCACTCCTGTGTTCCAATGGCCCTTTATCACTCCCATCACTCCTGTGTTCCAATGGCACGTTGTGTTCGCTGATCCAAGTTTAAGTTTAAAAGGCTGATTGATGGTTAGAAACCCCTTTTGTAATTATGTGACCCCACACTGAAACGTGATGTATTTATGGTTGAACTCTCTCCGGTCTGTGCTGTGATAATGGTGCCGGTGCCGGTGCCGGTTACCAGTTTCCATAGAGCGGGTATAAATGGGTCACATTGTAATGTTGTTAAACTCTTTGTTTTCCCCCAGAACAAAAGCGAGATGCTTATGACCGTTATGGTAAAGACGGCTTCTCCAGAGCAGGTGAGTTAATAACTTTATCTCCAGATATTTCTCCTGCTTCATTCCCTCGGAGTCCCTCCGACTTACCTGCGCCCCCCCCTCTGCTTTCTATCCACAGAAGCTTCCAGATCATCCGATCCCAGATTCCACGGATTTGGATTCACATTCCGCAGCCCCGACGAAGTATTTCGGGAATTCTTTGGAGGACGAGACCCCTTCTCGGATTTTTTTGGTAAGTTTTTGGAAAACCTTCCCGAATATAAATTCTCGTTCAGTGACCCCAATCTGTGTCCGAGGGCCGGCTGAGAGGCTTACTGTCTGCTTCAAAGTATCTTAATACCAAATAAAATAAAAAATCTAATTCCACCAAACGGGAAAAGGACCTTAACGGGAGGAAAGATCATGCGAATGCCAATGCGGGATTCTATAATGGATACATATACTTTATACCCTTATGACATCATTTCATAGATTGATTAAGGATTTAGGAAACCGGAAGGTTCCTTACAGTAGGTTGATGGCCCTCAAGTTCTAGGCGTCACTTGTGGTTTCAGAAGCAGGGGTTGAAGCGCGTGATGAGACAGAGTTATATTTTGGGTGATATCATCCTGGAAACATCCCGCTCCCTCCTACCGGTATCTCTTGGATGGCGTGCGCGATGCGGACACATTGTTACTTGTTGTAGAATTCACCGTCTTTCTCCTCCGTTGGGCAGATGACTTCGGGATGTTCTCCGGCGTCCGCGGTGAAGGAACTCGCCATTCTCGCTCCTCCCCGCTGTTCTCCTTCTCCTTCCCGTCTGACGCAGGTAACGTAGATCGCCTGGCGTTGTCGCTGCGCGGTGTGGCTGCTGCCTCCTCTCCGCCCCGCCGTGTAACACATTCTCCCCTTTCACGTCCCTTCTTGCAGCTTTCACCTCGTTCTCTACCTTTGGAAGCGAAGGCTTCGGAGGTTCGGGGCAATTCTGCTCCGTTTCCACCTCGACCAAGATTGTTAACGGCAAAAGGGTAACGACCAAAAGGTATGCGTAGAAAGCGTTACTGTCCTTTTTACCGGTTAGGTATGGATGCAATCAGGTTCTCTACATAAAATTTGGGAGGATTATGACAGTTTTTAGCATTTTTGTTGCAATTTAGCCTTAATTCCAATCCAGAACAGAATGAGGAGCATTCCGGTGTGTAGCGTACGCGTTCCACCAGGACTGCACTTGTTCTGTGCTCCTTCCTTGGGAATTATTCATAGTCCCAGTAGGTGAGTGTCAGCTTGTGTTGAACAGGACAGGACTTTGAGCTGTCAAAAGTGAGTCTCGATTTCCAACCAGCCAATCACAACCTTCCTGTTGCTTTTGAATGAAAGAAGGCAAAAAAACTGCTATTTTTGCCTCATATTTGTAATTCTTCACAACTTCAATATGGCAGCCAGATTTCTCCCCAGATCAGGTATTTAGGTGCATTTACCCCAGTTTTTATACCCTCTTTTCACCACCTCTGCCGGCGGTGAATCCCATGTATCTACTATACAGAAGCCTTTATTGAGGTTGAAAGTTCTGACAGCCCCAGGTTCTCTCGCCATTCCTTCCGCCATGTTGGCTTTGAACATATTTATCAAAAAGCATCATATGCATTGTTTTCTGAGCGTCTTTCTTCCGCCATCATCTCTTCTCAGGGTCGTGGAGAACGGCGTAGAACGCGTGGAGGTGGAAGAAGACGGGCAGCTGAAGTCCATCCGGGTGAACGGTAAGGAAATCTTGACCCCAGACCGCTAGGCGTTCCGCCGATTATAAGAAGCAGGAAGGAGATGGAAAGAAAGCAAGAAATAAAAACCTGAAGTCCTCATCTTTGTCAGCATCTTAAATACTTGGCTTCGGCCGCCTTAGAGTTTTAATAACGAGGCTTTATGGAGATGGAAAGAGTAACGAGAAACAGTTTAATGGTAGAGTTTCAGGTTGTAAGGAAGAACTTTCTCAAAGGTTTGCAGGTTCCGAGGATCTTGGGCTTCCCAGATCGATCATCTGGCAAAGGAATATTTGGAATATTCCTAATCTCACTCGGCGCATGTTTCTCCTGGACACACGGCGCCAATTCATTTATAGAAGGCGTTCTTAGCATTAAACTTAAAGTTTTATCCCAAAGAAGGAGCAAAGATGTAAGCAATGCAGGGATGAAGAAGAGATAATACTCAGCGAGGAAGAACAGGCGAGGAGGGAGTGAGTTGTGGATAAGGGGACTTCTAAAGTTTAGGCCGGGGAGCTTGTTGAAGGAGGAAGGTAGCAAGAAGGCCAAGTTCAGAAGTTACCATGAATGACCCAGAAGGAACTGATTATTTTACTTCTGGTTTGTTGCATTATGGTTGGTGACCGGGTGGAGTGTGATCCTAATGTCTATGTCTCCGGGTTGTTGGGTTTTTTCCCCCCGGCAGGTGTGGAGGACGAGTTGGCGCTGGCTCTGGAGATGAGCAAAAGGGAGCAGCTGCAGCCCCCGACGGGCAGAACCGGAGTCGGAGAATCCCCTCGTAACGTGCAACGTTCGCAGAGCGCCGCCCCGGCCTACGTGGTGATAGACAGCGATGACGAGGATGAGGATCTGCAACTTGCTATGGCCTACAGCCTTTCAGAGATGGAGGCGGCAGGGCAGCACCAAGCAGGTTTGAAAAGTAAAAAGGGAGCTTGGCAAGGAAAGAGTCAGGGCCTAGCGGGGTCTCAAAAGGCAGGAGTGCAGCGTCAGGCAGGAGGACGGGGGCACATGGGCCGCGCTACAGCGCAGCATCCGACGGCAGAACATAGGCTGGATGGGGAGCGAGCGGGGCAACCGGTAGCAGATCCCGGGGTACAGAGAGTGCAGTCGCGAGTGGGAGAGCACCGCCAGGGGCAGCACACGGAGGAGGGACGCGGAGGGGCGGAGGGGCCGTCTGATGCAGAACCCAAAGATAAGAAAAAGGATGCCAAGAGCAGGTGTTACATCTCCTGACGGGTTATAACCCTCAGCCGGGAACAGACCTGTGCCCGTGGAACATTATAGCCAACAAACGAGGGATTTGGGTAACGCAATTCTATGCCCCAAATCCAATAAAACCGTGTGCCAAAATATTACCTAACCCTGCGCCAAAATATTACCCAACCCTGCGCCAAAATATTACCCAACTCTGTGCCAAAATATTACCCAACCCTGCGCCAAAATATTACCTAACCCTGCGCCAAAATATTACCCAACCCTGCGCCAAAATATTACCCAACTCTGTGCCAAAATATTACCCAACCCTGCGCCAAAATATTACCCAACTCTGTGCCAAAATATTACCCAACTCTGTGCCAAAATATTACCCAACCCTGCCCCAAAATATTACCTAACTCTGTGCCAAAATATTACCCAACCATGCCCCAAAATATTACCCAACCCTGTGATAAAATATTACCCAACCCTGCGCCAAAATATTACCCAACCCTGCGCCAAAATATTACCCAACCCTGCGCCAAAGTATTACCCAACCCTGTGATAAAATATTACCCAACCCTGCGCCAAAATATTACCCAACCCTGCGCCAAAATATTACCCAACCCTGCGCCAAAATATAACCCAACCCTGCGCCAAAATATTATCCAAACCTGCGCCAAAATATTACACAACGCTGCGGCAAAATATTACCCAACCCTGCGCCAAAATATTACCCAACCCTGCGCCAAAATATTACCCAACTCTGTGCCAAAATATTACCCAACTCTGTGCCAAAATATTACCCAACCCTGCGCCAAAATATTACCCAACCCTGCGCCAAAATATTACCCAACTCTGCGCCAAAATATTACCCAACCCTGCCCCAAAATATTACCTAACTCTGTGCCAAAATATTACCCAACCCTGCGCCAAAATATTACCCAACCCTGCGCCAAAATAATACCCATCCCTGCCCCAAAATAATACCCAACCCTGCCCCAAAATAATACCCAACTCTGTGATAAAATATTACCCAACCCTGCGCCAAAATATTACCCAACCCTGCTCCAAAATATTTCCTTTTAAACATATAACGGCTCAGCAATCAACGGCTGGACAACAATCCATTCTCAAGCAGCAGAAAGCCGCCTCATCGCGCAGCACTTTAGGAATCATACGTTCAGGATAGGAAACCTCTCGGCCTTCAGCCGTAGCGTCCAGCATGATGGGAGCTGTAGTCCATATCTGCTTTGGTAATATGGATCAGGTGTATTTAAACCAGGGTCTGCGTGCTGGGGGACTACATCTCCTGTAACCCCTCAATAACAGCCTTTGTCTTCCCTTGAGCAACCAGAGTGAGGATGATGGGAGTTGTAGTCCTCGCCCAGGTGCCATAGATGAGCTTTCTGCCGCCCGGTGCCTGTCTCGTGCCGTCTCACTGGACCTCTGCCTTGCTGAGACCTCGCGTTGTGCCACTTTGCCTGTTCTTGCACACACAGTCCCTTTTAACGATCGGCCGCTTAACGTTCTGCTTCTCTCATTAGGTGTGTTCTGAGACTGGAGTCACAAACCCCCCCCCCTTTCATCGCTGAGCTGGGGGGGGACTGTGTGTGGGGGGCACAAGCTGACCTTTCCTGCCCCTTGCACCTTATTACTGCGCAGGGCCGGCATCTTAAACCCCGAAAAAAAAAAAAAAGTTTGCTGGGGGTCTCCCAACCCTCGTCCTTCTCCACACTGGAATTTTCTTAGGACTCCGACATATAACTTATTTCATGGAGGGGACTTTATAATAACCAACTGGACCTCAAACGGGCTGGACCCAACGCACGCATGTGCCCCCCACGGACGAGGGATCGCGGTGTTCATGGAATGTAAATTCGTGTGCGGTTTATCACCCTCGACGTATATTTACTAAAGAGACGGAGCCCTGATTGAGCAAAGAGGGTCTGAGAATAAATCACCTGGATGGATGCCCGCTGAGTGGGTAACAGTGACGCGCGTGACAAAACGTTCTATTACATTAAAGCACTTTATAAGGAACATATATACAGTATAGTGTATTATATATGGTATATGATGTGTATATATATATATATTGGATTGGAAGAGCTGGTGACTGCGCTTCGGCGTTCGGTGTTCTAAATCGGAACCATCTCGTCCGGATACCGATGCTGGAGTCGGGTCATTATCTAGGACTTTTACCCCTATGCCACGTGACACGCGTCCTTCCCCAAGATCACAGCCGTGAATACCACATTCTATAAATATCAGCTCCGTCCCGTGCCAGCCTTCGTACGATGCGTCCGGACGTATATAAATACACTCGCCATATGCCCTACACGCTACTGAGCAACTGGCATCATGTACCGGACGATTGTACAGCGCTGTGGAATATGATGGCGCTATATACAGTAAAACAATAAATAATAATACCACGGAGCTACAATAATTACAATTTACTACAAGCAAAATCACGACGGTTCCGTGTGACGATAAATAGGATGCGGACATCGGTTACATGTTTTAAAAGGGGATGGTCTGGCTGAGCGTGATGGGTACCGCGGGATTGAGCAAGTCAAGGATTTTACATTTTTGTTACCACATAGGTCAACAACAATAATTATTTTGGGTGGAATTGCTGTAGATCATGAACATTCATTATGTCATTATTTATAAATGTGCTCATTAGTCTCATAATAAATGCAGGAGCCATACTTAGGCTCCTGTCTAAAGAGCTTGCAATTTGTTATATACCCCATTAGCAGAGGTTTGGCAGGGGTCCCACTGGTGTTATAGGTGGTCCTGCAAATAAGTAGTAATTATGACATCATACTGATCCAACCAATAAGACCACAAGACAAAAGGGCAAGTAAATTAAAAAACCTGTGCCGTCACCACTACTTGTATGTTGTACTGCGCCACGGAGTATGCTGGTGCCTTATACAAAGACTAATCGCAGCAGTATGCCCTATTTGCCCCCCTACCCCCCCCGTGACATCATTTGACTTGTCTTAGTATACTTTCCATCGGCCTAGGAACAAAACTCAAGACACCGATCTGCAGTTGCACCATCCAACACAAATACTTTATTCACACCAAGATACAAAATTAAAGTCTATTATAGTTCTCTAGAAATGGTTCTCTTTTTTTTGGCCGTGGTGAACGTTTATACAACGCGGTATGAAAAATGAGAAGGCGAAGAATTAAAGGAGGTACTCGTCTCAAACTCGCTGCCCCCCCTGTGATCCTCCCAAAGAGAATGCAGCATTATTATAAAGAAGGCGAAAGTGCACACAGAAGGTGGGCCGGGGGGACGTACGGGAGAAGACGACAGACGAAATGGCCCCTGGAAAGATTTCCGCGTGATCTAGACGCAGACAGGACACCGAGAGACACCGCTGGCATTCTGTATCACGCTAAAGGGTTCTAACGTTCTAGGTAATCATTGTTATTGTAAACAGTGGCAACATTGTTGCAAGAGTCTCAAATCTCATGGGATCCCCTCAATGGCTTTAAGGGGGGTTCTAGAAGTGGACGCGGACCCTGACATTTAGCCGCAGCTCTGCCGTTAACGAATTGCCAAAGCCCCCCCCGGCGGTCCTGGCCCTCGGGCCATATTCAGCGATCATGTTTTACTTAATACAAACTAGAACTTGCTTTCGATGGGTTTCTGAGAGCGGCTCGGCTGGGATCCTAACCCGCTCAGAAGCTCTGGGGTATAATGAATGTCTTTTGACCCTTAGAGTGCCAGAAGGTAGCATGATGCATAGATTCCAAGGCACTCAAAGGGTTAAATGTACATTTCACGGCATTGAAAGGCACCGTGGAGGGCGTCTCGCCGCTGGGTACCGATTTTCTTTCCGTGGTATACAAACAGCCAGATGTACTTGATCTATACCCTGTGTTTTAAATAATTACCGGCCGTGGGCTCTATATGCAGAAGACCACCATAGAAAGACAGAAGACCACCATCCTGAATGAAAACTCACATGGGGGGGGATTTACTAATATTTCTGTTTTGAAACCCCGCAGATTATCTCCAGCGGTGTTCGGCGTCCTCAGTGTCTTCGGCTATAGGGGTGAAGCGTAAAGGATGAGGTAGCAGAGGTAATGACGCGAGTACCAGGCGGTGCAGGGGGGACAGAAGATTGGGACAGCAGTAAAGGCATAAGATGAGCTCATGTGCGTGCGGCCCCCCCGAGACCCTCGGGCGAGGAGCAGAGAGTACACCAAATGGGTATTTCAGGGCGGGTGAAGCTGCCGTCCCTGTAAGGCGGGCGTAAAATCACAACACCGAATGGGGCCGTAGGGTCAGGACACCTCTTTATTACTGCGGTAGCGCTTTGAGAATAGCGTTGACCTCCTCTGCCACCGCCGTGAGCGCAAACTCAAACTGGTCCTAGAAAGAGAAGGTCGGAGAAAGGATTAGAACTCTACGGCATTGAACCGGAGCGGCCACATTCCACATATTACTTCTCATTCCAGCAGAACGTATTATCCGTGGTTACCTCTCCCCTAGGGTATTAGTATAATGCGGCGTGTGACATGGTTTCAATAAAAAGGTTAAAAACGTCTCTTTCCATAGCACGACCCCTACCTGTCCCCCATTACATCCACTTGGGACCCCAAGTCCCCAGAACGCCCCTAAGACTTTTCTGAAATGGGGGGACAAGCAGAAGGGGGGGTGCTTTGTTATCAGATATATATGGGGGGTAATGAAGGACGTATACATCACAGACGGGGTGTTATACAAAGGGCGCGTCTGTACCTTGGTTCGAACCATCCCAGGCCTCTGGTCGCGGACGTGTTCCAGCGACGCGGCGATATCTATCTCCTTAACACCTAAACATACAGAACGGACGGTAAGCACGACACCGGCTCACATACAGAGACGTGAAGCACATAACGACCCCCGATTCGCTATTTCGACTCCCCTCCCAAAACGGTGTCCGAAATCCCTCCATCCTCACCTTTGCTCATCCGGTTCAGTACCATGTCTATGAGGATATACGTTCCGGTCCTTCCAGCTCCGTCACTGAAAGAGAAAACGTTCCGTCATCGTTTTACAGGAGAACCCTACGTGATTCTAGATCTCACCGAACGAACGCCGTCTTCGCTAGGAGGTGCCGCAAACTTTTTTATGGCTGAGTGTGAGTACTCGGGCTTGGTTGAGTTAAGTATGAAGCATCGGTGTTGTGTAAATCTATGGGGGGGGGGATTGGTGAATGAATGAATACCGGATATTGGGAGAAGAATGCAGAGGACGAGGATTTACCTGCAATGGGCAATAATGGGACACGAGCGACCCCGGTACGACTTATTCACTTTCCTGCAAAAGAAGAAAACTTTGCGTAAATTACGTTTTTCTGATGGTGGGAACGTACCACGGGCTTCAGGTGATCTGCCGATCGTCTATGTGGGGTTCAGCCAGGACGGATAGGAGTTGCCGTCCAGAAACCTTAGGTTTGGCCGACGTGGAAGTATTTCCGGGACGCAGACTTCCGTTACGAAAGATGTAGTCAATACCCAAGCTGGGGCTCATCCGCCCATGATCACTTTTGTGACTATGCAACTGAGACCAAAATTACAAGCTGCAAATCACAAAAATGACACGGGCAGCCATGAGTATCTGAGATGGGACGAGACCACGGACACGGAGGAGAGGAAGGAACCTCTAAAATCAGGGAGGAGAAGCGGGGTGCGTCCCCGAACCCAACAAGGTCTACATCATGGACTGAAATCCACATAAACATATACACAAAAGAGATAGAGCCAAGAAAGGATAGAGCTCTGACTGCCTGCCCTGCAAAGAGGCAGGAAGAATCTCCATTCCGTCCGCATGGGAACCAACGGCACGTTGGAACCAACAACCCTGGCTGTACATTTCAGTTATCTTGGACCTCATCGCCGAGTAGTTATCCAGGTTATACGATATACAAGTTATCCATTTCATTGATCCTTATAGACTGAAGATACCAGTAAGCCTGAGCTTGGGGGTCTCTCCTAATGCCCCGTCTCACCTGCGGAAGTCGAGCAGCGGACGGGTGCTGCTGGGAATGCCGGTGGCCGGCCAGCTCAGGAAGTGGAACTGCGTGAGGGTTCGCGTCTCTTGGGTTTGGACGTTCTTCAGGTAAAAGCTGCGAACCAGAAAATCTTCACACCATATGTGTTCGGAGACCAGGTTCACCTGCAGAGGGGTTCACGGCACAAAAAGTTAGTGCATTGACTTGAAATCAGGTTTCGAATGGAAACATTTTCACCTACTGAATACGCATCCAACGGGGAGTACGACATAACATATGCGCTACAGTTCAAAAGATTTCGGTCACTGGAAAACAAGGACATTTCTGGCTGTAACATAATTGCAAAAGGGTTTCTAACGATCAGTAAGCCTTTTAAACTTAAGCTTGGATCAGCAAACACAACGTGCCATTGGAACCCAGGAGTGATGGGAGTGATAAAGGGCCATTGTAACACAGGAGTGATGGGAGTGATAAAGGGCCATTGGAACACAGGAGTGATGGGAGTGATAAAGGGCCATTGGAACACAGGAGTGATGGGAGTGATAAAGGGCCGTTGGAACACAGGAGTGATGGGAGTGATAAAGGGCCATTGGAACACAGGAGTGATGGGAGTGATAAAGGGCCATTGGAACACAGGAGTGATGGGAGTGATAAAGGGCCATTGGAACACAGGAGTGATGGGAGTGATTTCCAGCTACAATAGTCATTTGCAACATTAACCCTGTCTGCACTGGATATCTCATGCTTTTCATGTTATTTTAATGGACAAAATTTTCTTTTCTTTCCAAAACAAGGACATTTCTAAGCGACCCCACACTTTTGAACTGTATTGTATATTCCATTTGCTTTACAATTCGAGGGTAATTGGTGGGAACTACAGAGCGGCGTTTGGGATTCTATAGACAACGTCCACCGACCTCGTAGATGTGGTACAGAGACGATCCTTCGTCAGGCCAGTAGCGATCGCACTGCTTCACTCCGTCTTCGACCAAAGGAGTCAGCATCACAATCACCGTACAGCCGTTTTCCCAAACCATCTGCGGATTAACACCCAGACACCGTCAGTTCCCTGCCTCAAGACAACAAGAGGTCAAGACGGAGCGATGGCAAAACATGGACACCCTGAGCGAGAACGACAAGCGGTCAACACAGCAAGAAAAACATTCACCTGCCAGAAGTCGGCGATGGTGTGGGAGAGGGGTCCCTGGGTGGCGATGTACGCTGGCATTCGGGGGTCATGTTCGATCTAATTTAAAGATTGAACACAAGAGACAACGTGATACCATACCTGCGGCGCTTCAAACAGACGGGAAAAACTAGAGTTTTAATAAGTCGAATTCAAAGTATTTCAGTAAAGAACAAACACGCAATTCATAAAAAGAGAGAAAAATGTAATATTTCCAACTCGTTTGTATTAAACATCCCTGGAATATAAATATAGAGAGAGTTCGCTTCCTGGTTTAATGAATTTCCGATACAGTCTCAATTTTAATTAGTATAAAAATAATATTTAAAGGAAGCCATTAACGGGTTTAATTTGTAAAAGCGTCTTTTTTAATTAGTTTTTTATTTTTTATTTTAACTATTTAATTCATTATTAGGCTTAGAGAAGATAAGCCTCCGGTGCCCGTCTTCAGGGTGAAGACCCCGAAGACTATGAATATTACGGGGCAGTAAATGTGATTTGGGGTTTTTGGGGTACTTACGACGGGGCTGGCGTTGATGTAATCACTGCGGGAAGGGTTGGTCTCGCTCCTCAGCTTAATGCGCGCATGATCGTCTATGGCAGACAGATGAAAACTCCATTACAATCTCTCTACATGCAGCAGGCATCTCAAGCCAACGTTCTCCTCTGCTTTTGAATCTGCCATTAATGTCAACAGGACCTCAACTATGGGTCTCCTGAATAGCCCAGAAGAACCCCGCGCGCCTTGTAAACTACGTTCTGGTTGGCTTTTGGAATCAAGAAGGAACCCCCTCCCCCAAGTGTCAAAATTCAGGAAAATAGCTTAATTAGGGGTTTTAAAAACTGGAAGGATTGGTAGAAGGGTTGACGTTAATGAACTAAAGTCTACTTTTCATCTTAAAATACTAAATTCTGGAAGCTCTGAATGGAACTAGAATAAGATGCTCCTTACAGATTCCATTCGAGTCGACGCAGAGGAGAACTGATTTTCTAGAGCTAGCGCCAAACGATAGAAAATGTATGTTTTTAGACCAGCTGTGTATCTGCCCGTTCTCAGTGTTTCTGCTTCGCCTTCCTCTAACTTTCTGCCCCCAAAGAAGGGAACTCACAGGGCACAAAATCCGGATTGCGGTTCTTTTTCAGATTGGCTTCGGTCTTCGCGATGGAGCACGAGTTTGGCTCGGCCTGATAGGCGCACAGAGCCTGCCATTCTTTGGCGAGGCGATCCCGGTTTCTCAGGTGATCTTCCATGTAAGCCTGCGGGAGACAAGGGGGCAATTAATTCTCTAACGCTAGTTGGACCATTCTGGATTTCAGCTGCATGAATGCCTGATGGCTGCTGCATCGAAAAATTGGCCACAATGAATATTTTATCACCTAGTTTGAACAGAGTAAACTGGATATTTTGTGTTTAAGAAAGAAATGCACCCTTCTTATGTGGAAGTCATTTAGGACTCAACAATCGGCCTGATCTACAATGAGTTTTAGGCTCAGCCAATGTTAGATGCCACAGGCTTGCTCTTGCTTCTGCCCATAGCAGGGTGACTTACCAGGATCATGTGGCCGGTTGAGATGTCCATGTTGGATTGGACTGGCTCCTCGCACCAGGATGGGGTACTGCTGTGAGAACTTGGGCTGGGTTGGGGGACATCGCTGAACTGAGAGGACACGCTGCTAACGCGGGAG